>NC_081195.1:28691218-28806218 GCF_902713425.1 Acipenser ruthenus
CTTCAAAAACTGTGTGCAAGTGTACCTAGAAGAATTGATGCTGTTTTGAAGGCAAAGGGTGGTCACACAAAAAAAATTGATTTGATGTAGATTTTTCTTCTGTTCACTCACTTTGCATTTTGTTAACCCTCTATGGCCAAATGTTACCTCAAAGTAACATACCAGTTTTTGCTCCCTTACACACACAAAAACAACATCAACCATAATGCAATTCTCTCTTTTTAAGGGAGGAAGCTAAATAAACTAATATTAGACTTACATTTGGTCACATGACGAGTATTTCCTTTCTTCAACACCTTTTAAAATCAGGATATAGCACGTGTGCGACGGCCATTAGATTGCTCCTAAAAATTGCTCTAAAATAACAATTTTTACAGCTTTTTCTTCAATAAAAAATGGATTCACAATCTTGGGTAAGTTAAGAATTATTTTTCATCACTTTATCTAATTTTCACATAATATATATTATGATAAATTAATGAAATAGGTATGTTGCCTCAAAGCAACATTGAACCACAATGGAACCTCAATTTCCAACTTATTTTTGTTTACATGTGGTCATATTCTAACGTAACCAGCCTATTATTACCATCATGATTATGATTATCATCATTATTACTGTAATATAATGAATATTGTTCTACCATATATTTTATTATACTAATATTGAATATTATATCAAAGTTTTTCAGCATTACATTATCAATTGGTTCTGTAGCACTGACCTGCAAGTGGCTCTACAAAAAAAAAAAAAAGATCCACAGTGTGGGGACAGTTAGACAGAATCGTCTGGCTGGATGCACCTTCATGAATGACGAAGAAAAGAAGGGGAACCTTTGAAGAGAAAGAGGCAAAACACAATGGTGTGTACCTCAGGGCAGTCAAATGGTTTGAAAACCGTCCGGTGACTATCCTGAGCACCTATGCAGTGGCCAACCCAACTTCCACAGTGGAGAGATGGGACAAGAGGAGAAAGGAAGCTGTTCAAGTGGCACGCCCCAATATTGTCAAATTGTACAACCAGAGCATGGGTGGGGTGGACCTCCTGGATGCTCATCACAGTGTACCGAACCAAGATAAGATCCAAGAAGTGGTACCATCGCATTGGCTTCCACATGATGGATTTCACACTTGTGCAGGCTTGGCTCCTGTACCGGTGAGATTGCAGAGAGTGTGTCATCCAAAAGAAAGAGCAGCTCTGTTTACTGGAGTTTAAAACTGAGGTAGCAAGCTGTCTCTGCAAGCAGAACAAAATCAACCTGAAGCGGAAGGGAAGACCATCCCACTGTGTTGAGGCAAGTCTGGCTGAAAAAAGGAAGAGAGGGCGTGTGGGTCCAGTCTGCCAGGACAACACAGACCACTAGCCTGTTTGGGCAGAAACCAGAGGTAGGTGTAAATACCCAGGCTGCAAAGGGATCATCAAGGTGCAGTGTGTGAAGTGTGGGGTTTTCCTCTGTTTCACTGCTGAGAAGAACTGCTTTGTGGACTTTCACAAGCAGTGAGATGGACAGAACACATTTGCGCAGGATCACTGGACAAATGTAGTTTTTGTTTATTTTTAATTTATTTTTAACTCAAAATGTTGCATTACGATTCATTGTTTTCAAATCTGAGTCAAAATTATCATTTTGTTCCAAGAAGAAAATGTAATGTCATGCATGAAATTAAAATAAAAAGTTTGATTTTAAAAAAAACTGTGTTACTCTCATTTGTTCTATAGTGGTTCAATGTTGCCTCAAGGTAACGAACCCCAAAGTACCCTCCCAAATTTTGGGGGAGGAATTTAAGTTTTGGTAAGGCTAAGTTGGACCATTTTAAGTGCTAAAAACAAATGAAACATTTTTTTCAACAATGTTTTCACAATGTGGGCAATAGATTGATAAATATAAACTATTAACATATCTATTTTTGAAAGCATTCTTACTTTACAGCATTTTTTCACAACTGCCTAAAACTTTTGCACAGTACTGTGTATATATATATAAATTCATTCGATTTTTTTGGTGTTCAATAAATAGTTTTACCGTTTTTTTAATCACTCACGAATTAAAAAAGAAAATCTTTTAAAATCAAAATCGCAAAATTAACTGTTAATACCGTTCAATAAGGTTACTGTGGCAGGTTTGGGAAATAGCATAAGTGTCTAACTAGGCCTATATGGCGGGTAACCCTGATTTGTTAAGCGTTGTATTCGTGGTTCGTGCGTCTTGTTTTGTAAATATACCATCAAAACGTTTCGATAGTGCACCTACGACACCGTCAGCAAGACCTTACCCCGTGATCGTGACTGAATACCCTGAGCGTCTGCAGCTGCACAGGATCCGCAGAGCTGCTGGCGCTTGTGTCACGTGATGCTTGCTTCTACTAGTTCAAGGCGTGTGGAAGCGGGTGGGGTTTTGTACCTGTCTCTACCTTTACCTTAGTGCTCCTGTACGTAAATACATGTGTCGGGGATCGTGCTGAACACGGAACAGCAGTACAAAGAACTCTAGCGACCAAAATTCTTGCTGGTTACTCCTCACGTCGTGAAGGACAACAGAGGCTGCTCTACGAACGGAAGATCGTTTTTCTACAGAGATTAAGTAAGTGTTTCTGGATAATATTATAACCCCCCACCCCCCCGGGCTGGTGTAAGGCATGCTTTCCTTGTTTAGACTTTTGCTAAGGGTAATTTGAGTAGCGTAACATTTAAAAGAAAACATTGGCTCTTATTTGACGCAAAGTTTTTTGCATGTAATATTAATTATGTAACTTTTTTTTTTTGGGTAATATTCTGTGTGTCATGTAAACTGTTCAGACCCTACTTGTATTTGTGGATACACCGACTGATTGCATATTTAATACATTGCTTGACGTTCAGGATCTCCGTGTGCAGGCAACAAACTCGAATTATTTATGTGAGTGGCTACAGGGTTTTTTTTTTTTTTTTAGTAGATAGTTCTGGGACCGTTTTTTCAAAACTTTAAATCCGGATCAATTTTGTCTGGATTTTGGAATCCTGCTTTTTGTAAGCCAGATTGTTTGTTTGTTTTTATCTGGATAATTTGTATTCCGTTTTTCAGAGAAAGATAGTGTTGGATTACATGTGTCCAGATCAGAAATAATCACGATTAGGAAATCCTGTTTTTTCAAGGCGTGGGCCCCAACTTCAATTAAAACTCTGAATACATCAAATATCTCCGCGGGGTTTGAGCAGCGCAACGTAGCCAAGTCTGAACATGTATGGTGCTGAGTGAAGCAAGGCGATAATGTTTTTGCAGTTTATAACAGTAGTTGCACGTTTACACTACAAATACAAAACACATAAGCATACATACAACCTACAGAAACAAACACACTGTGCACAATAACTGCAAAAACCACTTCATTTGACAAAGTGCTAACAGAAACTAAAAAAATCCCCAAACAGAAAAAGCTGTATTGCTTTTTTGTTCTTAGCTGTATTGTAATCTCTTAGCTATGTTGTAATAACGTGTTACCTCTGTAAGTGAACCTGCATAAGGGCGTCTGTCAAGCAGAAATTAAAAATCATGCTAAGCTACTGCTGCTGCCTTCAAACCAAAACTCAAATCTTAGCTGTACAGCTAAACAAAGATACTGCGTTGCCTGCAAAAAACGGAACAAGCAGACAAAAATAGATTTTTTTTAAAAAAAACAGCCTTGAGTGACAAATTCAGCAACATGTTCAAGTTTTGTAAACCTTTTAAAATGAATTTGACACGCTAATGAAAAGGAACGTGCAATTCCCATGTTTTGCTGCCTTTAAAATAAATATTATACACGGAAGAAAAGTTAACGACAAACCTTAAATGACAAAACCCACGTTTTTGCATTTATTTACGTTTCTGATACCAACCAAGTAGAAATAATGATTACGTTTTAAAACCACAGATACATTCAAATAATTAATAAATTGTAACATCATACATGCCACTGACTCGCTAGGTCATTGTATGTAGTATGACTCAAACACCAATCATGAATTCGGTATTTTTTTGACACCGTTGCCATAGTAAACAAATGCACAGCGCTGATAAGTATGACTTCACAATGTGGAATACTGTCAGGAAAATAAAATGCCTGTTTTTCGCGGTAAATTATTTTTTGCTTACGAAATCAGCTGTCAATTCCCCAATGCCTGCCGTTGTACACATTTCAAATACACACTAATTTTTAATTTCCCAAAATATTTTTAAGACGGAAAACTGTTTATAGACGGAACACTCCCAACTACTATGTAAACTATTTAAAATATTTGTAGACAAAAAATAAATGTACTTACATATATTCGCGGTGAATGCACTTTAGAGTCAAACAGGCAGCGTCACCAAACCAGCGAGAACACAGTGTTAGATTTTAAGCAATTATTAAATACAGTGAAAGTCAGTCAATTACTTACCGTTGCCTAGTTAGTATCCTCTCGTCTCCGCTCCACACAGTTTAAGCGTCAGGGCTTGCAGTTATATAGTCAGGACGCTCCAGACAATCGCACGTATCTCTTCAAACAACAGCAATTTTAAGATATCTGTCAGCATTCGGCCAGCTGTCATAACCCTGTTCACTCGAGCCCTTCTATTAAACTAAACTCTTAAAAGAGTGTGCAGATTTGTTTTGCCATGTTGACTGCCGCACTACGACTAACTTATTTTAAAAATGCACATTAAAACGTCTGGGACTTTTTCAACAGGTTGTGAAAAGATCCGCGCCAACTGCCTCACAAGCTGTCAATCAAACGTGGTTTGCACATGATTCGTTGTGTGAGAGGACGATCTCACCCAAAATTGCATCACAATGACTACTTTGCTTTGATTGGCTAAAGCCTGCTGCATATTAAAAAAATAGCTTATTTGACTTAAACTTAAACACCTGCCTTCGGGGCGCACAGTTGATGTTTTTTATTTTTTTTTATTCACATAGGCGCAGATTTGGGTAGGCATCTATGTGAACTGGGTGGGCCGTGGTTACACCACTGCCTAAGAGTGCGCACGTTTACTTGGTTATGAGACAAACAAATAAGTATGTCAAGAAAATACTCTATCAAGTTATTAAACTAAAAAAAGTATTTGTTTACATAATTAGCACGGAATGTAAACTGACTGCAAAGACTTTAAACAGATTTAAACATCCTCCGCCGCACAATAGAATGTATAAATGGGGTGCTTAAGAGACGATTCGCTTGTTTGGATTACCTGCGTGTGGATCCGCCCAGTGCATGCAACATCATTCTAGCATGCATCGTATTGCACAATATTGCTGTCATGCGCAAGGTGCCATTTACTGGGGAGGACTTGAATGACTTTCCGGAGCCTTAAGAACAACAGCGTGATACACCTTTAAAATCACAGCAGGATGGGTTCCCGAGTGGAGCATCCAGTAAAAGCACTTGCGTAGAGAGCCGGAGGCGCCGTATAGCCTGGACGTCGCCGGTTCGAGTCCAGGCTGTTCCACAGCCGACCGTGGATGGGAGCTCCCAGGGGGCGGCGCTCAATTGGCCGAGCGTCGCCCGGGGGGGTGGAGGGTTAGGTCTGCCGGGGGGTCCTCGGCTCACCGCAACCCCTGTAGTCTGGCCGGGCGCCTGCGGGCTTGCCTGTAAGCTGCCCGAGAGCTGCGTTGTCCTCCAACACTGTAGCGTTTGGGTGGCTGCATAGTGAGTCCACAGTGTGAAAAAAGCGGTCGGTCTGACGGCACACGCTTCGGAGGACAGCGTGTGTTCGTCTTTGCCCTCCCGAGTCAGTGCAGAGGTGGTAGCAGTGAGCTGAGCCTAGTGAAATAATTGGCCATTCCAAATTGGGAGAAAATAATAAAAATAATTGGCAACAATTAAATAATAAAAAAAAAAAACAGCAGGATCGACTTGCTGGATGTGCAATGAGAGATTCTTTTGTAAGAAACTACTTTTAAAAGGGTCATGGTTTAAACTTTAATTTAAACTTTGACGAAAAGGTATGTAGGCTGCAGTTTCCTTTTTTTTAATTTCTAAATAACACACACTCACATGCGGATGTACAGCATAGAGTGCCTTGCATAAGTATTCCCCCCCCCCCCCCCCCTTGATCTATAGCATATACAGTGCCTTGCGAAAGTATTCGGCCCCCTTGAACTTTGCGACCTTTTGCCACATTTCAGGCTTCAAACATAAAGATATGAAACTGTAATTTTTTGTGAAGAATCAACAACAAGTGGGACACAATCATGAAGTGGAACGAAATTTATTGGATATTTCAAACTTTTTTAACAAATAAAAAACTGAAAAATTGGGCGTGCAAAATTATTCAGCCCCCTTAAGTTAATACTTTGTAGCGCCACCTTTTGCTGCGATTACAGGTGTAAGTCGCTTGGGGTATGTCTCTATCAGTTTTGCACATCGAGAGACTGAAATTTTGGATGGAGAGCATTTGTGAACAGCAGTTTTCAGTTCTTTCCACAGATTCTCGATTGGATTCAGGTCTGGACTTTGACTTGGCCATTCTAACACCTGGATATGTTTATTTGTGAACCATTCCATTGTAGATTTTGCTTTATGTTTTGGATCATTGTCTTGTTGGAAGACAAATCTCCGTCCCAGTCTCAGGTCTTTTGCAGACTCCATCAGGTTTTCTTCCAGAATGGTCCTGTATTTGGCTCCATCCATCTTCCCATCAATTTTAACCATCTTCCCTGTCCCTGCTGAAGAAAAGCAGGCCCAAACCATGATGCTGCCACCACCATGTTTGACAGTGGGGATGGCGTGTTCAGGGTGATGAGCTGTGTTGCTTTTACGCCAAACATAACGTTTTGCATTGTTGCCAAAAAGTTCGATTTTGGTTTCATCTGACCAGAGCACCTTCTTCCACATGTTTGGTGTGTCTCCCAGGTGGCTTGTGGCAAACTGTAAACAACACTTTTTATGGATATCTTTAAGAAATGGCTTTCTTCTTGCCACTCTTCCATAAAGGCCAGATTTGTGCAGTATACGACTGATTGTTGTCCTATGGACAGAGTCTCCCACCTCAGCTGTAGATCTCTGCAGTTCATCCAGAGTGATCATGGGCCTCTTGGCTGCATCTCTGATCAGTCTTCTCCTTGTATGAGCTGAAAGTTTAGAGGGACGGCCAGGTCTTGGTAGATTTGCAGTGGTCTGATACTCCTTCCATTTCAATATTATCGCTTGCACAGTACTCCTTGGGATGTTTAAAGCTTGGGAAATCTTTTTGTATCCAAATCCGGCTTTAAACTTCTCCACAACAGTATCTCGGACCTGCCTGGTGTGTTCCTTGTTCTTCATGATGCTCTCTGCGCTTTAAACGGACCTCTGAGACTATCACAGTGCAGGTGCATTTATACGGAGACTTGATTACACACAGGTGGATTCTATTTATCATCATTAGTCATTTAGGTCAACATTGGATCATTCAGAGATCCTCACTGAACTTCTGGAGAGAGTTTGCTGCACTGAAAGTAAAGGGGCTGAATAATTTTGCACGCCCAATTTTTCAGTTTTTTATTTGTTAAAAAAGTTTGAAATATCCAATAAATTTCGTTCCACTTCATGATTGTGTCCCACTTGTTGTTGATTCTTCACAAAAAATTACAGTTTCATATCTTTATGTTTGAAGCCTGAAATGTGGCAAAAGGTCGCAAAGTTCAAGGGGGCCGAATATTTTCGCAAGGCACTGTATGTGCTGGACAACTAACATTTCTTTTATAGGTTAAGTGCTCTCGAGTAAACGGCCGTTTTCTTTTTCTTTATGCGACAGATGCTGTTAATAAAATGTTTTATACAAACATGAATAATACAATAAAACCAACTGTGGGTAATGTGTTACATTATTTAAGACATATTATTATGTTTTCCATCTAAATGGAGACCAAATTTAATTGTTTCACAAAGTTGTATCATTTGAATCCACCTTCCGAGTGGGATCAGAACAATCCTGATATATGACATCAGAGTAATTGTGATCTCCTCTTTTAAATTCTGATAAACCCAATTGCAATATTTAGTTGTGATTAAAAGTGGGATTGGATTACCAAAACTAGATCCGGATCACAGTAATCTCGATCGCATTTCGATGTTTTGAAAAACCCAGTTTTACAATATAATCAAACACGGAAACCCAATTACCAAAGTTTTGAAAAACTGGCCTCTGTTATTTTTCAGGGAGCGGTATGAAAGTGCTTATGCGCTGTGGTAAAGCGGTTGTTATCCAGTAATTGGAAGCCCAGTTAATAAGAATAGGGGAGACCAGGGACAGTTGTAACAGTTTTTAATTTTGCATCATAACTCCAAGACCATTTGAGCTGGTTTTCCCATTTTGTGATACAAACAACTTACACCTGTCTTTTACCAATTCCCAGCGTTTTCATGTTTGTAGAGGTAATGTAAAGACCACAGTATTGCTTCAAATGTAAGGAGTCCGATGTTACAATGGACCCCATGGCCGGGGGCAGTTGTAACATTTTGTGTATTTTATTTAATAACAAATAAACACCAACATGTTGCATGTCATTTAAAAACAGGGATATCTTTAGTCAATAAGATATATATATATATATATATATATATAATATATATATATATATATATATATATATATATATATATATATATAATGTGAACTGGCCGGCACCGCTCACGGTTCGTTGCCCCTTTAAAAACTGACCCAACACACAGACTTGGATTTTTCAGCGCAGTTGCGCTATTTTTAATAAACACAAAACAAATACAAAACAAAAACCTAACTCCGTTTTGGAGCGCTAACTAAACAGGTTATTCCCTGACTAACTCGCAGGACAGCTACGCCGTTTACCTGCCCAACACACACAAAAACCACAGGCTTAACACAGCACTTACTTTTCAACTCTGGCTAATCGGAGACAGAGCACCTCTTCTGCCTCCTTCTACTCAGCAGCCCTGAGCATTCTGACTGCTCTTTATACCCTGCACCTGGTCCCAATTTCCAATTACCACCCAGGTGCAGGGGATAATTAAACAATTAAACAGTTCACAAACAATGATTAACAGAAAAGCAAAACAATTCAACAATAAACCAAAACAATTAACCTAAACAAACGTGCATATTCACATGTTTTCTCCTTCAGGGAGGCTTTAACCCCCTCCCTGCTATCTCACAATATATATATCCTCATCAGAAAGATCGAACTCTTCCTTTCTCTGGTGTTTTGTCTTTGCCTTTTTCTTTCCAGTTTTCTTTTTTATATTGGCCGAATCAATTTTCCTTTTTGCCTTCTGACCCACAGATTTCTTTTTTCAGCTTTCATGGCTAATTTTACCTGTGTGTCAGTGAGAACTGCTGTTACTTTCCTCTTTCTCCCTTCTGTTTTGATTTGCCTTGGGCCTGCTTTGGAACGGGCAGACGGCGACTGGAGAGAATGCTTCCTTTTGTGTCTCTCTCTTGGAGAGCTTGATTATAGCCTGATGTACTTGCCTCTGGAGAGGTGACTTGAGGTGTGGTTGGAGAGGTGACTTGAGGTGTGGTTGGAGAGGTGACCTGAGGTGTGGTTGGAGAGGTGACCTCAGGTGTGGTTGGAGAGGTGACCTCGGGTGTGGTTGGAGAGGTGACTTGAGATGTGGTTGGAGAGGTGACCTGAAGTGTGGTTGGAGAGGTGACTTGAGGTGTGGTTGGAGAGGTGAGCTGTGTTAGGAGAGGTGACCTGAGGTGTGGTTGGAGAGGTGACCTGAGGTGTGGTTGGAGAGGTGACTTGAGGTGTGGTTGGAGAGGTGACCTGAGGTGTGGTTGGAGAGGTGACTTGAGGTGTGGTTGGAGAGGTGACTTGAGGTGTGGTTGGAGAGGTGACCTGAGGTGTGGTTGGAGAGGTGACCTGAGGTGTGGTTGGAGAGGTGACCTGAGGTGTGGTTGGAGAGGTGACCTCAGGTGTGGTTGGAGAGGTGACCTCGGGTGTGGTTGGAGAGGTGACTTGAGGTGTGGTTGGAGAGGTGACTTGAGGTGTGGTTGGAGATCTGACCTGTGTTAGGAGAGGTGACTCTGATGCATTTGTGTTTTCATTTGAAAGTGAAGCAGGTGAAAGTGGCCGATCAGTGACAAAAAACAGTGTGTATTTAGTGAACTTACTTATAAACTAGACACTTTGGAGCCGTTGGGAATGAACATTCTATTCTGAGGTCATCATCCTCATCAGCAACATCAGCAACATTCTGGAATTTTATTTAAAAGACTACTTGTTTGTTTTTTTACCAACTTCTTAAAGCACTGTTTTTTTCGTATTCAGCCGATGAAGGACTTGTAGTCTGAAACGTCCTGATAATTGATTTGTAATCAATTATTCTACCTTTTTAAGTACCTGAAATATCCTTTTCTTTTTTCTTATTGATCATTTTGGTACACAGCAGTTTTCCTTTTTATCAAACTTTACATATATATATATATATATATGGACTCAGTGACTTGTCATCCTGCTGCTCAAGTTATAAATAGCTTTACATTTCATAACAATCCCAGGATATTTGAGACATTTTAGTTATTTTGACAATAATCATGATTTATCGTGATCATTTACTGCCGATAATTAATAACTAAAACTTTCATTATCACCCAATTGTATCTGTGTCTGTCTCCCCACCTTAGATTTGAACCTACAACCAAGAAATGGTGTTTAATTAATGGTGTCTTTGTATGTCTGCAGAGATGACCGTGTCTAAAATCGTTCCCAAGAACAAGGCTCCTGGGGTGGATTTCTGTGGAGTGAAGCAGTACTATTACATCATCCGATCTGACCTCGGCTGCTACATGAGATCTAGCAACTTCCATGAAGGAAGAGACCTGTCTGTGTTCAGCCTGCATCAGTCCTGCCGTGGAGGAGACTTCTACCTGGCTCACCAGGATGATCTCTTCTACATCATCAAAGGGACATGAACGCACTGCTGTAAAGTTATTGTATAATGTCTCTGTTCCTAATTTGTTGTTTTCAAGGTGATTGGAATGTGAAACCAATGGAAACAAATGCTGAGATGTGTTAAAAAAAAAATCTAACTCTTATTGTACTGAAATCAATAAAAAGATAAATAAGCTGCATACCTTGAGCCCAAATCATTATTTCTCTTCTCCATCACCCTCCAATATAGTTTCTGTAACTAGGAACCAGGCCTGGGAACATGATCTATTCTAATACCCTTGGCAGAAAGCAAATAGAATTTGGAGATCTTTAAATCTTTTTGTGGTAATTAAATATATGTGTAATATATGAAGTAATTTTAATTGTTAGAAGGACAGTAGAGGAGTAGCAACTATAACTACTACTGCAGATATACAGCTCCAGTTCTGAACAAGATCAGATATAACCGTGCTAGAAGTGCAGTAGAGGAGTGAATAGGCATACAAATAAATAAACGCATGCACTATATATATATATATATATATATATATATATATATATATATAAACATTCATTCATTCATGTTCATTAAAAAATTCTACCTGTTTAAAAATAAATAAATAAATAAAAAAAAGTCCTAAACTCAAAACCACAAATGATGACCAATTAACTGTTAATAACGTTCAATAAAGTTACTGTGGCAGGTTTGGCCAATAGCGTAAGTGTCTAACTAGGCCTATATGGCGGTTACCTCGGTTCGTTTGGTAAGTTCTATACTAATTTGTGCCTACAAATATTGTAATAGGTATATAAATAGATACTACTTTAAAATATTCAATTAATTTGGTTGTTTTTGTTAATGTTTATTTTAATGTTCAGTTTATTCATGTATCTATTTATCTATCTATATGGCGATGTACCGTTCTTGTCGACTACGTATTTGTTTTTCATTTGTGCACAAAATGATCCTTCCGACATTACAACAGACTTAAAATAAGGTGTTAGGTGTTGAAGGGCGGGCACTAGGACCCAGCGGAGTCCTGTTCGGCTTTTGTCTACATGCGCGCGTGACAGGACAGGATCTCGCGGTCAGCCAAGCTTGCCGTGCTCGAGCCGCGCTCACCTGGGAGTCCTGAAGAAGGCGCGCTGCACGAGCTCAATAGCGCAGCTCGAAACTAATCGCCGTCTTTTACAAATTGTAATAAATAAATAATATTTATTTTCTTTTTTTATGGAAATGAGCGAAAGAAACCCCACGAAACGGTAAGTGGCGTTTATTATTATTAAAGTACAGAATGCTGTAAGAATTATTTGCAGATAAATATCATATTAAAAAATAAATACATCACAGTACACTTAAGATCAAGTACCTTATGCAGTAACCTAAACAACAAAGTCTGACATTAACGAACAACAAACACAAAATACAATACGTAATTTCAATTCAGTGGAAAGTTCAAGAGCAGATACAGTAAATAAAATACGTTCCGGGATTCAAATGGGAAATAATTCAGTTCGGAGCATAGTCTTGGATATCTTTAATACTTTTAATAGCTTGGAATATATATTTTATTTTTGTTTTCATTAAAAAAAAAAAGTTTATTCGTCAAAGCATTCATTGTTAATTGTAGCTTTAAAAAAATACATTTCTACAACGTCTGTTACCCTATATTTTAAAAATTACATCGACATCAATTTAATTTAGAACATGTTGTGCTTTCATACACGTTTAAAATAAATATGATATCAAGATATTAAATAACCCGAGGTTGTCTTACACATTTATTTTGTGTGTAATATGTTTTATATTTCGTGAGAAATAGACGCTATCTATGAATACGATATTCCGAATCCATCAATAGGCCTGTCTTTCTTATTTAGAAATAATGAAAGAACTTTTATGAAATCAGCGGCAAACGATTAGATTTAAAGTCATTTTGACATAAAGAAAGAAAATAAATATGTTGGAGATTTTACTTCTGAAACCCCAGCAACGTGAACTAAAAAAAAAAAAAAAATCACAGGGAGAGACGGTAAAGCATAGAGAAGCATTGTGAATCACAGAGAGGAACAGTGCAGGTAAAGCACAGGGAAGCGTTGTGAAGAAGCACAGAGAGAGGGACAGTGCAGGTAAAGCACAGGGAAGCATTGTGAAGAAGCACAGAGAGAGGGACAGTGCAGGTAAAGCACAGGGAAGCATTGTGAAGAAGCACAGAGAGAGGGACAGTGCAGGTAAAGCACAGGGAAGCATTGTGAAGAAGCAAAGAGAGAGGGACAGTGCAGGTAAAGCACAGAGAAGCATTGTGAAGAAGCACAGAGAGGGGCAGTGCAGGTAAAGCACTGGGAAACATTGTGAAGCACAGAGAGAGGGACAGTGCAAGTAAAGCACAGAGAAGCATTGTGAAGAAGCACAGAGAGGGGCAGTGCAGGTAAAGCACAGGGAAGCATTGTGAAGCACAGAGAGAGGGACAGTGCAAGTAAAGCACAGAGAAGCATTGTGAAGAAGCACAGAGAGGGGCAGTGCAGGTAAAGCACAGGGAAGCATTGTGAAGCACAGAGAGAGGGACAGTGCAGGTAAAGCACAGAGAAGCATTGTGAAGAAGCACAGAGAGGGGCAGTGCAGGTAAAGCACTGGGAAACATTGTGAAGCACAGAGAGAGGGACAGTGCAAGTAAAGCACAGAGAAGCATTGTGAAGAAGCACAGAGAGGGGCAGTGCAGGTAAAGCACAGGGAAGCATTGTGAAGCACAGAGAGAGGGACAGTGCAAGTAAAGCACAGGGAAGCATTGTGAAGAAGCACAGAGAGAGGGACAGTGCAGGTAAAGCACAGGGAAGCATTGTGAAGCACGGAGAGAGGGACAGTGCAAGTAAAGCACAGGGAAGCATTGTGAAGAAGCACAGAGAGAGGTACAGTGCAGGTAAAGCACAGGGAAGCATTGTGAAGAAGCACAGAGAGAGGGACAGTGCAGGTAAAGCACAGGGAAGCATTGTGAAGCACAGAGAGAGGGACAGTGCAGGTAAAGCACAGAGAAGCGTTGTGAAGAAGCACAGAGAGGGACAGTGCAGGTAAAGCACAGGGAAGCATTGTGAAGAAGCACAGAGAGAGGGACAGTGCAGTTAAAGCACAGGGAAGCATTGTGAAGAAGCACAGAGAGGGACAGTGCAGTTAAAGCACAGGGAAGCATTGTGAAGAAGCACATAGAGGGACAGTGCAAGTAAAGCACAGAGAAGCATTGTGAAGAAGCACAGAGAGGGACAGTGCAGGTAAAGCACAGGGAAGCATTGTGAAGAAGCACAGAGAGGCATTGTGAAGCACAGGAGGGACAGTGCAGGTAAAGCATTGGTCTTCAGTCTTCCTCCTGGGGACTCCCTGTGTCTTCTGGTTTTTGTTCCAACCGTTACTCTCAATTACTTCATTAAACCCTCAATTGAACTAACGAGTCGCTTAATTAGACTTTTTTTAATTGTTTAACTTATAAACAGGGGCGCTAGGGCACCGCCCCACCATAGCAGAACACAAGAAAAAAAAAAAAAAAATCATAAAAACAACTGTGAACATTTAAGTGCTTAATTCTGACATTTACTCATGTTCTTAGTTGTTATTATCCACAGCAAATGTGCATTTTATGGGAAAAAAGTATTAATGCCAAATCGCTTGTTGTGCTGATCATATGCCTCTTCTCCTTGTTCCGGGGGGTCGTGCCCGGAGGATGACCATTCATGAGCATGCGCTCTTATGATTTTGGCCGAAATTGCAGCCTAGCTTTTCACTGCTCCTATTAATCCCATTTGGACGGTGAATTTAAGGCCCAATGGGGAGTCTATGCAGTTACCACCCAGACACACTAGATGGCTGTTTATAAAATATTGCTATATTTATCAAGACGATTAATGTTGTAGCCAAATAGCAGCCTTAGAATAAGAACATTAAACAAGGAGAAAGAGAAGAAGAAGTCTGTAGCTCGCAACAATTTTTGTTAGAAAGTGAACGTTGACAGAACAAGAAAGGCCAATGAACGTCGTGCTCTGTCTACAGCAACTCACAGATCAGTGAGTTGGGCCTGGATCAGCCAAATAGTACAGTAAATCAGCGACAGGGGGAAACTGTACAACCGGGCATTCTCCAGAACATGGTACGAGAAAAAGCCCTGGCTGTGTGGGTGTGCAACACGCAACACAGTGTTCTGCTTTCCATGTCTGCTGTTTCGGACAACTGACCGAGGGGTGAGCGACATGAAGCACATCTCGGAAAAGACGAAAAAGTACGAACACGGTAAAACCCATATGCAAAATGTGGTAAAGCTAGCGATGTTGGGCAAAGTTACAAAGCTACCCAACTGGATGAGGGCTACAGAAACAGAATTCAAAAACACAACGAAGAGGTAGACAGGAACTTGCATATTTGCCTTTGAGCTAGCTTTATGTGGCCATGATGAGAGTGAAGGCTCGCAAAACCAAGGCTTGCAATGCTCTCCAGAAAGAAGAAACTCACTGAGGACATCCCAGAGTTCAATAAAAAAAGGTCATTGAGAGGTCTGCCTCCCAGAAAGAGAGACGTGCAAAGTTTCTTTATAGGTAAATGCCTGACTGTTTCTGATCCTCACATGTGTGATTCTGTGTCAGCTGAGCAAAATAATGAATTTACACACACCATCACTCTCACTCACTCACTCTCACTCACTTTTTAATGTAATGTGAATGTTGATAAGTTAAATGGAAACAATGTAAATAGTTTTAATGTAATATATATATATATATAAAATTTGGGGGAGTTATCAGGTTTCTGCCCCACCTTACAAAAGACCCACCAGCCGCCACTGCTTATAAATCTCCAACTGTTTCAAATAATTAAAGCTTCAATTAAGCAAATTATTAGTTAAATTCAGGGTTCAATGAAGTAATTGAGAGCAGCTCGTTTGGAACAAAAACCAGCAGGGCAGGCAGGCGGGGGCTCCGGGACAGGACCTTTGAACCGCTGTCCTATAGAGCATCAGTTCTCTCTGCTTTTTGTTCTGAAAGAGCTGCTGTCAATAACTTAAACCTGTAATTGAAAAAATAATGAACCTTATCAAAGCTTTTAAATTATTTTTTAGCTTGTACAAAAAGCTGGAGATTTCAAGGCTATTATAAAACCTTTAAAACAAGGTAACTTGAAATCTCCAGCTCTTTTCTTTAAGAGCGCATAATAATTGTAAAAGTTCCAATTAAGCAAATTATTAGTTAATAATATTTATTTTCTGAAGTGCCTAAATGCACGCATCTCAAGGCGTTTTTAATCATTTGATGAAGTCATTGAGAGAAGCTCTTCTAAATGGCTCCCAGCTGGATCTGTATTTTCTGCAGCTTGTCTTTTGCACTTATCTGCTCTACACTTTGCTGCACTGTTCTGCTATTGCTCTCAATTCGATTTGGATTTACTAAATCTGTATATACTATTTGCAGCATTTTGTATAGTTGCTGTTCCTCTATTCACTCCTCTACTGCACTTCTAGCACGCCTATATCTGATCCTGCTCATACATAAATGGATCAAAATATCTGCTCTTACTTGAACTTGTCCCTAAGTTGAATTCCATACTTTCTTTTATATTTACCGATCCCTTCCAGCTCTGTGGTCTTTTTCCATGACAAAAAGTTTTTAAAGCTGAAATAATTCAGTGTGTTAAAAGAGCACAGCTGTCTCTTGGCCGTTTCGGCAGTACAACGTCATAATGGAAATATTATTATACAGTATATGGGATTTTATACAGCACTGTGTATGCCTACATCTTGCATTGAGAAAGTAACGCGTTTGGAATCAGAATAAATTAACTTTTTATGTAATACAGTTCACATGCAGTCATCATTTTGGTACTGGAAGTAGCATTTTCATAATTGTATTTTGTTGGTACCTAATGATATACTAGGAGTATATTTGACATGGTTGGGTATGTGGGTTGGGTTTGTGTCTGTGGAACACAGACAATCGTTTAACCTGGAAAAAATACAGTACCAGGAGCAGATATACGTGTTTGTTATTATTATACTTACAGCTGTCACATTATTTTTACATGCAATTATCCATTTATACGGTTAGGTTTTTACTGGAGCAACCTAGGTAAAGTACAAGGGTACAGGAAGGTTAAGGGGAAACATGGTAGATTTGTTGGTGATTGTGTGGACTCACACACACACACACACACACACACACACGTGCGCGCGCACGCACACCTTGCCAAGACTGTATTTTTGTAGGCTTCTATTGCATAAATAAGCAGAAACAACAAGCAAGCAAGTCTGAGAACACCGTGTTTCCCTCAGAGTGGGCATTGAGAGTCAGATTGGCGCGGCCCCTCCTTCTCACGTGGTGCGCAGGGGGTGAGGGGGGCAGTGCGTCACTCAGCTATAACAAGGAAACGAGCCACTTATCTTTACTTAATTGTCACATCTTAAGAGTACTATGCAGTGCTAAACACTGGGAACCTGACGCTTTCAAAGCTGAGAAAAGTTTACTTCCAGAGCAGAACCGAACACACTGAAAAAAAAATGTGTTGAAAACAACACAACTAGTGTTAGAAATAACACAAACCTGGTGTTCAAACAGGGACAACACAAGTTCGTGTTAAGATCAACACAATTATTGTGCGCTGATTGAATTACACAATTTTGTGTTGCACTTCACACAAATGTGGTGTTCAATATTTTCTGTGGGTATAACGCAATATTGTGTTATATAAAACACATATTAGTGTGCAGACTTAAATACAACACAAATTAGTATTTAAAAATCCCATACAACGTTGTGTTAATTTTGTTGTTTTGTGGGGCTGTCAAAAGAAAGGCAAATTGTTGCACTAAATTAAATACACACTATGATTGTTCAGGGATTAAACAATAATGGATGCGACACAAATTAAAAGAAAGTACATCTGATTTTATTAAGTTCATTTACATTAATACATTTTTTTTTACCAAAAAAGGATAAAAAAAAAAACTTATTTTTTTCATGCTAGTATTCTGAACGATAAGCTATAAATTATTTTATGTATGACTGGTCCAAAATACAAGGTAAATGGTCCAAATTACAAGACAATAGTCCATATTTAACAGATATTAATCATTACATTAATTCATAGCAGTATTTTTATAATCTGCTGAGCAACTTTTTCCTCAGCTGGGAAGTAAACAAAAGATGACAGCAGTTATGTGAGGTCAGGCTAAAAAAAAATGCTGCTGGTGTTAAAGGACGTTTTTTTTTTTTTTTTGCACTGCCTCCAAGATTATTATTTATTTATTAGCAGACGCACGTGCCCAGCATGACAAGATAGCTCCAAGATGCCTTCTCATGCACCTGCTCAAAACTACATTTCCCATCACCCTCCCACTCAGTGGTAAATCCATTGTAGTCACATGTTAGCAGGAGGATGATGGGAAATGTCATTTTGAGCAGGTGCATGAGAAGGCATCTTGAGTGGAGGGCAATTTATCCGTTTAAAAAAGTGGTCAAAATGTCAAAATAAATAAATATATATAACAATACACACAACTTACTTAACCAGTTCATATAGCAATACACAGGAACATGTAACAATAAAAAGAATCAAACAAAACGCCTTCAGTTACCCTTTAACAGTTGCAGCAATGTTCTGCTTGTGTGGGACACATTTTCTGGAACATCTCTGTACCTTTAAGGGTGTTGCCCAATAAGGAATTGCTCGCAGCAGTTAATACAGTGTTTATGCCAAAGACAAACACTTCTAGAAAGCTGAAGAATTTACTGAGCTTGGGAGGATAGCGCACATTTGTCACGCAATAAAACTGGAACAACTGTACAATGGCAGAGCTTATCTTCTTGGGTTCAACAATTACTGCATGTCCATCTGATATAATATAAAAGGATTTCTCAGTAGCACAATCTCCAATACTCAGATGATAGGGTTGAGTTCTGGCAAGTTGATGGTTTTTCTGGTCACTCAGCTTCAAGAAGTCTTCAATAGAGGTTCCCAACTAAAACATAAAAATAATATATGTAAGTTTAAAGGGTAACTAAAGGTATTTTTGTATGCTACATGTTCTCATACGTTGCACAACCCTTTTTAAGTAAGGTGTGTGTATTGTTTTAATCACATGGCTTCTCATCTCCCTGCTCAGAACTACATTTGCGGTCATCAAAAAAAAGTGGTCAAAAAAAAAATTAATCTTTGCACCTGGTAGCAACACAGAGGAACATGTAACACAATAAAAAACACATCTTTACTTACCCTTTAAAACATATGAGTCCATGTTTTACAAACCAAATGTAATGACTGTTACAGAAAAAAGGCAAACATTAACTGCAATACATTAGGCAATAGGTATTCTGAGTCTGCACTCAATGTAGGAGAGGGGCCATGAACATTTGACAACAGTACGTCACTCTTTCATGATTTATAAATTTAAAACAAAGACTGCAATGTAAACATGTTTAGATCCCACATACTTACTGGAGTCTCTTCCATGAGGTAGGATTTTGCTGCAAAAGCATTGGTTCTGTGTTTCCCCATCACTGGTAAGAGGGCCACCAAGCAGTCAACATCAGCTTCACATACTGCTTCCGAAAAAATGACAAGACTTTTTTTTTTTTTAGTTGGGTGGCAAAGTGTCAGGCTAAGTTAACATTTAACTATCCAATCAAAAGGACCTAAATCGTATTTTACCTGAGGAAGCTTCACCATCCAGTTTTTGTACAATGTCTGCACATTTATGGTTCTCCTGGCAGAATCTGATGACTTTTTTTTCCTCGGCTGCTTCAAACAGTGGAGCCACTTCACTGGTATCAGATACACCCAGAAATTGAAAATCCTGGGAAACCTGGAACATAATGGGAAGGGGGAAAAACAATAATACAATATTATTATAAAAGATAATAAAATACAGTATGTATATTTCACAAGTCCTTATACACAGCTTACATGGGGGAGTGTATTTACTGAGAAAAATAACATGTTAAAGCTATTTACAACATGTTTCAGAATTGTAATTAGCAATCTGAGGGGGAAGAAAATGTAGCTCACAAGGCCAGGCACATCCAGAAAGTGGGGATACTGTCTTAGAATTGCCTTGACCACAGGATGTTCTTCCTTAATCCTCTGCTGACGTGATTGAAATGTGTACTTCATTATGTCAAAAATGACATCTTTGTTAGAGGCCAGTGGCCCATATTTTGCAATCTTAGAATTGCGCCCCTTGTTTCATGATGGGTTTGCTCACCTGACATCCCAGGAGTGAAAGGTTTATTAGTACCACCTGAAAATAAAGTAATTAAAACAGTAATTAATACTTCATACATAAATCATACATAAATCATCTTTTTCCACCTCAACATAAATCATGTTGAGGTGGAAAAAGATGACCTTTTGTACAACGCTTCAAAGGCTGGGTGTCTATGTATGCTAACATATTAATTTTATTTCAGCATTTAAAAAAAATCTTCTTGTTCATTTTAAATTTACAGACGTGCTCAAATTTGTTGGTACCCTTATAGCTCATTGAAATAATGCTTCATTCCTCCTGAAAAGTGATGAAATTAAAAGCTATTTTATCATGTATACTTGCATGCCTTTGGTATGTCATAGAATAAAGCAAAGAAGCTGTGAAAAGAGATGAATTATTGCTTATTCTACAAAGATATTCTAAAATGGCCTGGACACATTTGTTGGTACCCCTTAGAAAAGGTAATAAATAATTGGATTATAGTGATATTTCAAACTAATTAGTTTCTTTAATTAGTATCACACATGTCTCCAATCTTGTAATCAGTCATTCAGCCTATTTAAATGGAGAAAAGTAGTCACTGTGCTGTTTGGTATCATTGTGTGCACCACACTGAACATGGACCAGAGAAAGCAAAGGAGAGAGTTGTCTGAGGAGATCAGAAAGAAAATAATAGACAAGCATGGTAAAGGTAAAGGCTACAAGACCATCTCCAAGCAGCTTGATGTTCCTGTGACAACAGTTGCAAATATTATTAAGAAGTTTAAGGTCCATGGAACTGTAGCCAACCTCCCTGGGCGCGGCCACAAGAGGAAAATCGACCCCAGATTGAACAGAAGGATAGTGCAAATGGTAGAAAAAGAACCAAGGATAACTGCCAAAGAGATACAAGCTGAACTCCAAGGTGAAGGTACGTCAGTTTCTGATCGCACCATCCGTCGCTTTTTGAGCAAAAGTGGGCTCCATGGAAGAAGACCCAGGAGGACTCCAATTTTGAAAGAAAAACATAAAAAAGCCAGACTGGAATTTGCTAAAATGCATATTGATAAGCCACAATCCTTCTGGGAGAATGTCCTTTGGACCGATGAGTCAAAACTGGAGCTTTTTGGCAAGTCACATCAGCTCTATGTTCACAGACGAAAAAATGAAGCTTTCAAAGAAAAGAACACCATACCTACAGTGAAACATGGAGGAGGCTCGGTTATGTTTTGGGGCTGCTTTGCTGCGCCTGGCACAGGGTGCCTTGAATCTGTGCAGGGCACAATGAAATCTCAAGACTATCAAGGCATTCTGGAGCGAAACGTACTGCCCAGTGTCAGAAAGCTCTGTCTCAGTCGCAGGTCATGGGTCCTCCAACAGGATAATGACCCAAAACACACAGCTAAAAGCACCCAAGAATGGATAAGAACAAAACATTGGACTATTCTGAAGTGGCCTTCTATGAGTCCTGATCTGAATCCTATCGAACATCTATGGAAAGAGCTGAAACTTGCAGTCTGGAGAAGGCACCCATCAAACCTGAGACAGCTGGAGCAGTTTGCTCAGGAAGAGTGGGCCAAACTACCTGTTAACAGGTGCAGAAGTCTCATTGAGAGCTACAGAAAATGTTTGATTGCAGTGATTGCCTCTAAGGGTTGTGCAACAAAATATTAGGTTAGTGGTCCCATCATTTTTGTCCATGCCATTTTCATTTGTTTTCTTATTTACAATATTATGTTGAATAAAAAATCAAAAGCAAAGTCTGATTTCTATTAAATATGGAATAAACAATGGTGGATGCCAATTACTTTTGTCAGTTTCAAGTTATTTCAGAGAAAATTGTGCATTCTTCGTTTTTTGAGGAGGGGTACCAACAAATTTGAGCACGTCTGTACTAAATACTCAACAATAAGAAGCAGGTTTCAG
Source organism: Acipenser ruthenus (assembly GCF_902713425.1). Lineage (NCBI taxonomy): Eukaryota > Metazoa > Chordata > Actinopteri > Acipenseriformes > Acipenseridae > Acipenser > Acipenser ruthenus. Next base: position 28,713,187 of record NC_081195.1, read on the forward strand.
GACTAACGAAGAGGCCTCACCGTGAGGCAAGATCGAAACCAGTCACGTATTTTCAAAAACTAGTCAAAATATTTTGAATAATTTATGTGCCATAAAATACAATGATATGCGATGTATTATTGCTGCAATACATACAAGGCCTTACATTAAAAGGTGGTAATTGAAACTCGCTGTTCGAAGGAGACGCCTCGCGCGCACGCACACACAACAGGAGCTGCAGTTTTCACCGTTGCAAACGGAAATGGTTAGTTTCCCGCCTACAGACATATAAGCTCATATTTAAAAAGCAAAACACAGACACATATACATATATATATATATATATATATATATATATATATATATATATATATATATATATATATATATATATGTGTGTGTGTGTATATATATATACACACACACACATTATTTAAAGAAGGTGACTCGTGTTCACGTTTATTTTTCATGTTAAAATTTGTTCTTAATGTTGTTGTGTTGCTCTAAAACTGTGGTGGTTTAAAAACACCAACACAAATAAAGTGTTTCATTTAACACATTTTGTGTTGAAGGGCAAAAACAACGATTGTGTTTAATTTCAACACAATTTTTTTCAGTGCAGAACAGAATAGAGCTGAGCAAAACTGAGCAAAGCTTTCACCCGCAGCTTCCTCCCCTCCTTGCGTCATTGTTCAGGATCAGAGAGCTTCCTTGCAGACAGACACTGTCCTGGAGTTCAGGAAGCAGCGCAGCCCGCATGGAAGTGCAACCTGGTTCTCAGTTTTTAAGAATGATGTTTTTTTTATTATTTTAAAAACAATACAAACAGTACATTGCATATACCTGGATACCATAAAACTTACATTTGAATCTGGAGCTTCCCTTGGGCGGCGCACTTTTGGCCAAGTTCCACCCAGGCAGGGAGGTCTCAAGTCGGTTGCGTAATCCCTCTCTCACCACTGCGCACCAGCGATTCCTGTGGAGGCCGGGCGCCTGCCTGCCTGCCTGTAAGCTGGCTGTGCTGTTGGCACTGGATCCCCGTTAGTCCTCCGACACGATAGGTCTGGTGACATAGCTGTGGACTTGCAGGGTGAAAAAAAGAGGTTGCTTTGATTGCGAGTGTTTCAGAGGATGCATGAGCACGCTTGTCTTCGCCTCTCCAGAGTCACTACGGGGGGTTGCAGCAGTGAGATACGGTCTTAAAAACAATTGGATATTCCAAATTAGGAGAAAAACGGGGCTAAAATGAATAGTGATTCCAAATATATTTAACCTCAAATAGTCTATTTTAAACATTAGAAATAATAATATAATGTACGGCGATGTTCCCACCAATTCAACTTCAAGGCAGTGCACTTAAATATATTTATCACGGGCTTTGCTGAGTATCCGTTCTGGTTTCAAATGCCACTACAACCCACACCGCATTTTACTAATCTCTGGAAATCCCGAAAGCTGGAAATGTGATCGTCGGTGAGATTTCTAAGGAAATGTATTCCCTTTATATTGACAATGGTGTTTAGTTTGCAAGCAAGCGGAACCTACCTTGAAAAAGTAATGAAATACAGCCGCATAAGAGGAGGTCAGCAAAATTCAGCTTCATATTTTATTTTATTTTATTTATTGTTTTTGGAAGGAGCTTTTTTTGTGATTTCATCTGAAGTATTTGAAGATGTTTGAGACACGGTGTTTATCATCTAAGTTCACAAATAGACACCGGTCTCCCATATCTGCCATGCCAACTGGCAAATATTGTAAATAAACGGCAAGGCGTTTCATAGATGTTTTGCAGTATATTTACGGATTTAAGTTGTTGGTGTTTGTTTTTCGTCACCCCTTTAAACCTTAATTAATAGTTTAAATGTACTAGTTGTGACGGGGCATATGTCCTGCGCACTGACTTCGATGCGGGGGAGGGCACGCTCCATCTGGGATCGCCATCAGCTGAATGGAGTTAGCTGGTGGGCGGGTCTCAGCGGAGCGTGTCTGTTTAAAAAGAGCAGCTCGGCAGCGTGCGTGCAACCTGGAGTCGGCATCCGTTAGGGCCGTGCTCTGCTCATTCTGTTTTTGTTTTATTGTTTGTTTATTTATTTTTGTATTTTAACGTCCTTTACTCTGTGTCTTCCATCGTGGTTCTCTGCTGCCTCCCTGCTACTCTCCAGCGCGGTAGGAAAATGAATCCTTTACATAGTTTAATTATTTAAATCACAGGAGAAAACAAACGCACAATGCATTCGGCAATTAGACTGAAGCAGACGGAACGAAATGCAGGTTCAAATAGATTTTCAATTTTATGTGTTGGAAAACATGGATCGAGAATTGATTAGCAGTTTGCTACGCATGTGAACTGGCAGAGCTATACTGGTTTTCTTTTCTGAAAAGAGACTAATATTGCAGATAGCAGACTTTGGTTCAAATTGCATATACTGCTAACAATTGATAAGAGACCTTGCATCTACAAGCTTCTTGTCCAACATTGACTGCAAGCTAGCAAGATAACAATGCTGTGGACCAGAAGGGGCCAGGCTCTAAGACTTTTGGGAATACAAAGCATAAAGGAGCTAAAAGGCTCCCAGGGACTGCCGTTGGACCCAAAGGTTCACAGGGAGAATAAGAGATAATGCCACTGGACTCAAAGGGTCTCAGGCAAAACGGAGAGATAGGAACAAGGAAGATGACAAAAACCAGATGTATGGACCTTTTTGGGGCACCAGGGGTCTGAAGAATGCACTGAGTTCAGAGGTCGTCACACTAGACTACACACACAGACACACACACACCACACACACACACTCACACTAAATGAAATATATGGTAACAGGATAATGTGTTGTACCTTTTCTATTGGTTAAGTGTTAGAGAAAGAGGAGGTGGACCATCTATACAGAAGGGTATTTAATGTCATGCAACAATTGTAAGAACGAGTATTCTGTTTGTCCTGTACCTGGGACCAGACTCCCTGCATATTTCATTAAACCTAACAACTGAGTGAAGAAAAGGACTCTGTGCATTTTCTTGAATTTACTTACTCACCATCTTTTTTTTTTAAGTTACATCAATATGTAACTTGAAATCTCCAACTTAATTAAGGGTTAGTTTAAGTAGTTGAGAGCTCTCTGCATATCTACCACACGCTCAAACTTGCAAACAGTATAAAAGTGTATTGTTAAGGAGTGACGACGTCATCACACAGGGTGACGCAGTTTAAAGGTGGAGAGACCAACACAAAGGGGCATCACAGTCAGTGCAAACTTGTCCAATGTAATTATGGTCCGCTTCACTAACTCTCCTCCCCACCGCTACCTGATCCTCCCTCCTTCTCCTCCTCTCTGCACCTCCTGGCTTCTCCCTGCACCTCCCCACCCATCCCTGCCTCTCCTGTCTGTCCCCTGCAGGGTGTGCTCTGAGAAGCACAGGGAGAAGTCTCGTGAAGCTGCCCGGAGTCAGGGAGAGAAGGAGAGCGAGGTCTTCACACAGCTGGCCCTGCAGCTCCCCCTACCCCTTGGCGCTGCCCAGCAGCTGGACAAGGCGTCCATCGTGAGGCTGACCCTGAGCAACCTGTGCCTCCGAGAACTGCTGCATACAGGTGAGCTGTACTGAAGGGCGCTCGATGCACGAGCCGCGTGCCATAGATCAAAAGCCACAAGGTACAAGCTGCAGACCACTCCATAGAGCAGTGCTTCCCAACTCCAGTTCTGGAGCCCCCCTGCCCTGCTGGGTTTTGTTTCAACCAAGTTCTCAATTACTTAATTGAACCCTGAATTGAACTGACGAGTTGCTTAATTCGACTTTTTCAATTGTTTAGCAGCTTATTCAAAAGTTGGAGATTTCAAGTTCCTTGTTCTACAATATTATACTTAACTTAACCTCCAAACTGTTTAAAATCATTAAAAAGCTCTGATTAGGCAAATTATTAGTTCAATTAAGGGTACAATTAAATAACTGAGGGCAGCTCGGTTGGAACAAAAACCACAAGCGTTTCTCTGATGAATACATTCTGCACCACTGAACTTGTGCATGCACTTGTTGAACCTCAAGCATATACTGTGAATAAAGGGATTCCGTTACATGAATCAGACTTGCAAAATCATTTTTGTGACTGTGACTTTCTGGAAATAGGCTGATGTTGTCTTGAGACGAGACCAGAACTTGTGTAATAGTCCATTTAAAGCTGGGAAAACATGACAGAGCAGTACTTGGCTGACAGTAACCAGAATTGACCAGCAGTGACCGCTGGTGTGTGTTCCAGCAGAGGCAGGCTGCGGTGAAGTGGACAATGAGGTGGAGAGGACTGCACCTGTGGAGACGTCGATCGAGGGATTCCTGCTGCTGCTGTCCCAGGACGGGGTCATCATTTACACCTCAGAGGAAGTGACGAGACACACGAGCCTCAGCCAGGCAACATCTACCAGTGTACTGCAGTCACCAGCCAGGTAACATCTACCAGTGTACTGCAGTCACCAGCCAGGTAACATCTAACAGTGTACTGCAGTCACCAGCCAGGTAACATCTACCAGTGCCTCTAGTGCCTTCATCAGTGTTATTGAATCTAAACTGAGTGTGAGGCTCCAGTACTTTCATCAGTGTTATTATTGTGATTTATTTGGTCGACGCTTGTATCCAAAGCGATTTACAATCAGTTATTATAACATACAAATTCCGTCACGTATTTATACAGCTTGGTGTTTTTAGTGGAGCAATCTAGGTAAAGTACTTGCTTGCTCAAGGGTACAGCAGCAGTGTGTCCCCACCTGGGATTTGAACCCAGATCCCTAACCACTACTCCACACTGCTGCTGTTAATGAAACTAAACTGAATGAGGAAGACCAGCATTTGGCCTCTAGTGCCTCCTTCAGCACTATTGCAACTAAACTGTATTATTCACAGCCTCAGATAAAGACAAAGGTTGTGTTTTTGTAAGTTTCTGTACTCTGGTGTGTTTGATTCATTCAAACCTGTGACAAGGAGGAGATGTGCAAGGCCAATCAGGGTCGCACAGTCAACCTCAAATCGGCTTCCTGGAAAGTGAGCAAATCAATTCTAATTCACATATCCTGCCTCCCGAGGTATAGGTATGCTTTACCTGTAACAAGCTCCTGCAATCTGGTTACAATTTCACTTCCTGCAATCTGGTTACAATTTCACTTCCTGTAGTCAGATTACATTTTTAGTCATACAATGCATTAGTAAGACCTCACCTAGAATTTTGTGTTCAGTTCTGGTCACGTCGTTACAAAAAGGATATTGCTGCTGTAGAAAGAGTGCAAAGAAGAGCAACCAGAATTATCCCGGGTTTAAAAGGCATGTCGTATGCAGACAGGCTAAAAGAATTTAACCTATTCAGTCTTGAACAAAGAAGACTATGCGGCGATCTGATTCAAACATTCAAAATCCTAAACGGTATAGACAATGTTGACCCAGGGGACTTCTTTGACCTGAAAAAAGAAACAAGGACCAGGGGTCACAAATGGAGATTGGATAAAGGGGCATTCAGAACAGAAAATAGGAGGCACGTTTTTACACAGAGAATTGTGAGGGTCTGGAACCAACTCCCCAGTAATGTTGTTGAAGCTGACACCCTGGGATCCTTCAAGAAACTAACAACCAAACGAGCAAGATGGGCTGAATGGCCTCCTCGTTTGTAAACTTTCTTATGTTCTTATGTTTGTTTTAGTTTGTCAGGATCCAGCCAATCTGCAGGCTGTTAGTGTCGGTGTTCACCGGCAGAGGGCGACAAAGGAACCAAAAGAGCGCAAGGTGCTGTGGCAATGGCAAAGACTGTGAGGGGGCGCTAAAGGAGCATCCTCACATGTTGTTCCTGTGTGGACCACACAGGGTGTGGTCTTTTTGGTACCAAGGGACATACTACTTGGAAGACTTGCCTGTTCACCTGGAAAAGGATTACAAACTACATTTCCCGATAGCCCTTGTGGATTATAAAGAAAGTGAACAAGTGACACTTACCTGGCGAGACTTTCTGTTCCGAGAGCAGATTTACTGTTACCAGCAGCGACTGGATGGAACTTGGACTGGTCTCTGTTTGCTAAAGCAATACATTTTTCCTTGCAACGAGGACAGCTCGTGCAAACAATAGAGAGGGTTGAAGAAGTGAGATTAGTGGGCAGGTTTTCTTTTGTTTTGTTTATTTTCAAAAATGTTCTGTTGAGTCTTTGAACTTTGTTTAAGGAAATAATAAAAACTGCCTTAACTTCAACCTCACCAAATGCCTCGGTGTCACCTCTCATGCTGCCAGTTGGCTACCACATTAAAATACAGAACAAATATATATATATATATATATATATATATATATATATATATATATATATATATATATATATATATATATATATATATATATATTCTATAACTGTTAATTTGCAGTCTGTGTGGAGTTTGCATGTAGTCCTCGCCTTGCGCCCTGTGTATGCCGGGTTAGGCTCCGGCTCACTGCGACCCTGTAAAGGAGTACGTGGTTAATGATAATGGCTGGATGGATGGTTGTTAGTTTGCAGCATGCACAAAGTGAATTAGATGTAGGGTATATTCACCTCTGGACATGTTCACATAGATATACCAGCATGTGGATTCGTGTTTAGGGCTCTGGACTCTTTACCGGAGGGTTGAGGGTTCAAACCCAGGTGAGGCACTGCTGCTGAGCAAGCAGGTACCTTGAGCAAGCAGGTACTTCACAGATTGCTCCAGTAAATACCCAGCTCTATAAATGAGCACACATACAAGTCACTTTAAATAAAAGCATCAGCTAAAAAATGATCTATAGCAATTTATGTCCATATGTGAAACACACACACAAAATACAGCAATTACTCATGTAGTCACATAGAGGTGGTGATTAAATGGGTCTCTTTTAGCAAGGTGCAGTTGTATTGAAGTGAAAGTGGTTGCCTATAGGTACAGTTGGTGGCGAAAAGTGGAATTAAAGACAAACCAACCCTAACCCCAAACCCTAAATAACAAGCTGTGATGCTAATAAAAATCCAACTACAGCCTCGTATTAAAGATTATAATCATTGAACACATCTGTGATGTTTGTTGGTATAGAAATGAATTAGTAGAAAGGGTGGATTTTATCTGTTCCTATCAAAATTGGAAGATTTATTTGATTACATACACATAGGGTAGCAGTGTAGAGTAGTGGTTAGGGCTCTGGACTCCTGACCGGAGGGTTGTGGGTTCAATCCTGGGTGGGGGACACTGCTGCTGTACCCTTGAGCAAGGTACTTTACCTAGATTGCTCCAGTAAAAACCCAACTGTATAAATGGGTAATTATTTTTTACATACAATGTGATATCTTGTAACAATTGTAAGTCGCCCTGGCTAAGGGTGTCTGCTAAGAAAGAAATAATAATAATAACAAGTTCTGTAACCACTGGAGGTTTTAATGAAGAACTTGATTACAATCTTTGCTCTTATGATTCATCATGTATATTAGGTTATAGTTTGTGGCATGTTGGTGTGGTGGTTAGCGCTGCTGCCTCACAGCTCCAGGGTCCCAGGTTTGATTCCCATTTCAGGGGAGTTTGCATGTTCTCCCCGTGTTCGTGTTGGTTTTCACCAGGCACACCAGTTTCCTCCCCTCATCCAAAAACATACTGGTCAGGTTGATTGGTCACTCTAAATTGCCCTCTGTGTGCATGTTTGTGTGAGTGTGAGAGTTGGCCAGTGATGGACTGGTGTCCCATCCTGGGTGTAGTCCTGCCTTGCACCGTGTCTGCCGGGTTAAGCTCCAGCTCACCATGACCCTGTATTGGATGAAGTGGTTATTGATGATGGATGGATGGTTAATATTTGTAATAATGCATTTATTGACATCCACATGTTCTCCGATTAATAAACATTTGGACTGAACGTGTTTAATTTTCCCACACATAAATTGTCAAAATCCCACATCAAGTAAATATATACATTTAGTGGTGCACAATTCTGCTCCTCTAGAGTCGCAGTCAGTCCAGCAGGTTTTTGTAGCTGTCTGTAAATCTCCAACTGCTTAAGAGCAAATAAAAGGGTAAACTTGTCCAATTAAGCAAATTAATTCAAATCAGGTAATGAAGGCCTCAGGGGGATCAAAAAATGAAAACCTTGCCCCAGAGTTCTGCACCCCTGACAAAGTAGTAGTAACACAGTCATTCATTCATGTTTTTTTTTTAAAGCACTTATTTATCTGTTTTGATTGAAGTCCTGCTTTCCTGTCAAAAGTACTGTGAAAACAAACAAGGAGATCAAAATTGCAAACAAAGAACTTTATTACAAATATATAATGCAGTTTGGATATTAAAAATTAAAATGCAGTTGTTTTTGACAGATATGTTTTTATGATATAGCAAGAAATAATGAATGTAAACTTGCTTTTTGTTGATATTTTAAAACCAGCTTTGGGGGGATTAAATCAACATTTTGGACCCATCCACTAAAACCAAATTAGAAATATGTACTTAATAGCAGTTTGATTTATCATAAGTGGGCACTTTCTTCTACTAATAAATACAACCACCATTAAATTCTGACTTTGTGATTAGCTGGTGGGTCAAGTTTTAATTAAATTCCCCCATTTCATTTACACTGAATAAAGGGTATGAATAATTATGGAGCTACTGTATTTGAAAGTGAGTACCCTGAGCATTCTCTATAAACATTTAAATAAACATATGTAAACAATAAGTATTAATGACTTTATGCACAATATTTTACATGAAATGCATATCGTTCACTAAATATATTAAACAACCTTCAACAATGTTACATGTAAAAACTATTAAATAACAAACCATCACACTTCATTGCACCCTTTAGATGGACATCCAAGTGCTTTTTTAAATGGAGGCATTTATTGGGTTTATATTTGCTTGGCTGGCAAAATGGACAGTGATACAATCTGCAGCATTGGGTACACCGTTTCACCTCAGGCAACACTCCTCCTTTCACTGCTGTTATATGTAACTGAAATACAAAGAGTAAATTACAACATGATTAATAACCTACAATTAATATACATCAGTGTATCTACACTGAGATTGGATGAAAATAATGTATCTGCTAAGAAATAAATAATAATAATGATCTGTAGCTAATGTGAAATTTAGAAAACACTGATGTATATTGGTACAGTGAGGGATATTCAATGGCCTCTATACTCAAAGCATTTTTTGCACATTTCGTATTAACATCTTTTTTTTTTTTTAGAGCTGTAAATGTTGACATAAAATGCAAGTGATGAAATACGATTTCCTCATACACAACATCTATACATATTAAGCATGTATGCTGTGACGTCTTAAAATGCTTTGAGTAGAGAGACCAATGTTTCTGTAATTGATGCATTGTTAGGGTGTTTTACATATATATATATTAGTGTGTGTGTATATATATATATATATATATATATATATATATATATATATATATATATATAATGTTACAATGCAAAATGTAAGTTTTAAGCTTTGTTTTCTGGAGACACAAGCCTGGTGTAACCTGAGCTGTTGCATCAGATCAAGGCAGTACAAACTAGTTTATGCAGGGAATGCTGAGTGCTTGGCTAGATGAAAAACTGGTCCTGCAGCTTTTGGATTCTCCATTTCAGGCTGCAGAGTTGTCACAACTATCTTTTCAAACACACTTCTTAAAGTCTGAGTCTTGTTTACTTCTGATCATTTATAGTAGGGAAGTCAAGAGAAAATACTGATTTTTAGATATAGAAGTTTTATTTCCAGATATCTACTGTAGTAACTAGCTGTAGTCGTACGTAACCAGTGTTTACACCCTGTAGCAATGTCATTAGAGTATCACTGAAGGAATGTGAGGTGTGTTGGGCTCCCGGTTAGCCTAAACTTCTTTAAAAAATAAATGTAAGGACATTTATAACATGAGTGACAAGTGGATAATAGAATTAAGCATATTAGTAAACCCTTACAGCTTAAGGATTTTTTTGCGTGTGCATTTTGTGCAAGAGCGGATCTGTCTGATTCATTTTAAAATTAGTACATTTGGTTTTTTTATAACAAACTTTTGCTGCAAATAGCTACAAGCACACATAAGCAGCTGACAATGTCACACCTACATTCATGGTCTCCACAGCCTCTTTCAGCTCCTTCACTCTCTCCTGGATTTGCTTTTGAATTTCTGTCTGTATTTCCTCAAGCAACTTCTGTGTAGAAACACAAGCAATGCAGGTATATTTCATAGGAAGGGACATTCTGGCCTGTGATTGGTTCAGAGGTGAGCATATAATTTGTTATATTGCCCTAACATCTGGGCACCACCGGTCAATATTTTAAAAAATATGACATCCGTGCACCATATAAAATTCTGACATGTGATTGGGTCACATTACTTAGTCTCAAAAGTTAAATGCCGTTAATCCTTCACTCAAAATGGCTAACAGTCACAGTGAGAAACAGCATTTCTGTAACTTAACAAAAAATGAATTACAAAAAAAAATACAGAATATGCTCCAAACACTAAAACAGTGATTAAAATGTTATCGTCACTGTTTTCAGACTTTCTGAAATTCAAACAAATTCTGCTCGACCGTAATGTAAACAAAATACGATACCCATGGAAACGCACTCCTGGTAAATATGTCCTGCAGACTCGGGATGCAGTGGAAAATGAAATGCACCCCTGGGGAAGACTATTGTTACCTCCTCCCTGTTGGTAACAATAGTCTTCCCCTCGGGTCAGTAATTCTCCACTCTATCCCTCCTCTCCAGTCCATATGTACAATGAAATATATATTTTATATAACTTGAAAATATATTTATTAGAAATATATTGAAAGTGTATTTTCTATCCATCCATTCAGGATTGGTGCATGACTGATTTGAGTGGCAGTGTGGTATATAAAGTGATCCACGTCAGGCCAGGAGTTAGTCAAGCTGGGGAACTGGAGCAGAGTAGAAAGCCAAGTGGAACAGGAAAAGCACAACTGAACTGTCCGAGCATGTTTTATCTTTATTATCTTTATCAATCCTGTTTTATCTTTATTATCTCTATCAATCCTGTTTTATCTTTATTATCTCTATCAATCCGTGCAGTTACTGGAAGGATCTGCTGCCCTACCCAAGTGACTTGTGGGTTTTTGTACAACATGGGTCGTGCTGCTGTATTGACAATACTGGAAGTGACGCCCTGCCTCCCTGCTCAACTGTATACCTAGACTATCCTAACATATAAATGATGGCAACAGTGATTATTTCAACTGTTTTTCTAAATTTAACCTGGCTGCTGTAGCTAACTGTGCTACTGTCAAAGAGTTCATGAAATAAACAGTGAAATTGGAATGTAAACCTTTACTGTTGCCCTTCTGTTTGGATTCTACTAGCCACACCTTACAGTATTTCCCATAGCTGCATATTATATAGTGTCTTTATCTGATTATACTTTATTATGTACTGTAAGGAAACAAAAAAGCACCAGGAATCCCAACATAACAAGGAAATAAATCATATAAAATCTTTCAGAATATAAATACAGATATCTGGTATCTCCCTCTTATCAAGTTGTTTCTCAAGGACTCTGCTGAGTCAGGCCAGAGAGTGAAGCAAGAGAGTGCAAGAGAACCCTTATTCAATTTTACCATGTTGAATTTATCAGTGTTTTCACATTTTTACCATGTTGAATTTATCAGTGTTTTCACACTTTTACCATATTGAATTTATCAGTGTTTTCATACTTTTACCATGGTGCATTTATCAGTGTTTTCACACTTTTACCATGTTATTATTATTATTATTATTTATTTCTTAGCAGACGCCCTTATCCAGGGCGACTTACAATCGTAAGCAAATACATTTCAAGTGTTACAATACAAGTAATACAATAAGAGCAAGAAATACAATAATTTTTGTTCAAGTGTGGCAAACCACAATTCAATAATACAGCAGATAATAGTGATAGTTACATCAGGATATGATTAAATAGCGTTAGTTACATCAGGATATGATTAAATACAAAATACTACAGGTTAAACACTTGGCAGATTACAGTATTCTGAAGTACAGGATTAAATGCAGTAAAATAGGGGGCAGATAAGAGCAAAATAAAGCACATTTAAATGAAGGGTGATAGTGTCCCAGGATACAAACAGAGGAGTTCTACAGGTGCTGTTTGAAGAGGTGAGTCTTAAGGAGGCGCCAGAATGTGGTCAGGGACCGGGCAGTCCTGACATCTGTAGGAAGGTCAGTCCACCACTGCGGAGCAAGGGTGGAGAAGGAGCGGGCTCTGGAGGCAGGGGAGCGTAGCGGAGGTAGAGCCAGTCTTCTAGTGCAGGCGGAGCGGAGAGGTCGAGTGGGGGTGTAGGGAGAGATGAGGGTCTGGAGGTAGCTGGGTGCAGTCTGGTCAAGGCATCTGTAGGCTAGTACAAGAGTCTTGAACTGGATGCGAGCGGTGATTGGGAGCCAGTGGAGTGAGCGGAGTAGTGGAGTAGCATGGGAGAAGCGAGGCAGAGAGAACACCAGGTGGGCAGCAGAGTTCTGGATGAGCTGGAGCGGACGGGTGGCGGACGCAGGGAGGCCAGCCAGGAGGGAGTTGCAGTAGTCTAGGCGGGAGAGTACCAGGGCCTGGACCAGGAGCTGGGTAGCATAGTTGGTGAGGAAGGGTCGGATTCTTCGGATGTTGCTCAGGAAGAATCGGCAAGTGCGTGCCAGAGTGGAGATGTGCTGGGAATAAGAGAGGCAGGGGTCCAGGGTGACTCCAAGGTTCTTAGCTGAGGAAGAGGGAGAGAGTGTGGTAGATTCCAGAGGAACAGAGATGGAGAGATCAGAGGAGGGGGAGGAGGAGGGAAAGAAAAGGAGGTCAGATTTAGAGAGGTTGAGTTTGAGGTGATGCGAGTGCATCCAGGAGGAAATTGCAGACAGACAGGTAGAGATACGGGAGGAGATGGTGGAGTCAGAGGTGGGGAAGGAGAGGAAAATCTGAGCATCATCAGCATAGAAATGGTATGAGAAACCATAGGATGCGATGAGGGGGCCCAGGGAGCGGGTGTAGAGAGAGAACAGGAGAGGACCCAAGACTGACCCTTGGGGGACTCCAGTTAAGAGAGGGTGACCTGTGGAGGTTGCTCCACGCCAGGTTACCTGGTAAGTACGGTTGGAGAGGTAGGAGGAGAACCAGGCCAGAGCAGTGCCAGAGATCCCCAGGTCAGCAAGAGATGATAGTAGAATAGAGTGATCAACAGTGTCAAAGGCAGCAGAGAGGTCGAGGAGAATTAGGACAGAGGAGAGAGAGTGAGTTGGTGACAGACAGGAGGGCGGTTTCAGTGGAGTGAGCAGAGCGGAAGCCAGATTGGAGAGGGTCAAGCAGAGAGTGGTTGGACAGGAAAGCAGAAAGCTGGCGGTGTACAGTCCGCTCGAGGGTTTTGGAGAGGAAGGGTAGGAGGGAGACAGGACGGTAGCTCTGGAAGGAGGTGGGGTCCAGGGTAGGTTTTTTGAGGAGGGGACTGATGGAGGCTTTTTTGAATGCAGAGGGAAAGATACCAGAAAGTAGAGAGGTGTTGAGGAGGGAGGAGATGAAGGGGAGTAGAGCAGGAGCAGCAGCTTGAAAGAGGTGAGTGGGGAGGGGGTCCAAGGCACACGTGGTGGGTTTGTGACCCTGGAGCAGGGAGGAGAGGCCAGAGCCTGAGAGGGGCAAGAAGGTGGAGAAGGAGGGCGAGTTAGTAGGGGATGTAGTGGGTGTAGGGGTTGGAGCAGGAGGGAGTGCGGGGGAGGGAGAGGTGTTAAAGAGTTTGCGGATATCTGAGATTTTAGAAGAGAAGAATGAGGCAAAGTCATCAGGGGAGATAGAGGAGGGAGGAGGAGGGGGGAGGGTTTAGGAGGGAGGAGAAGGTAGAGAATAGTTTACGTGGGTTGTTAGTGGAGGCTTGGATTACAGATTGGAAATAAGCAGGAGAGTGTGGTAAAGGTCTAGGGCAACAGTGAGTTTGGTTCTCTTCCATTTCTTTTCAGCAGATCGCAGTGTAATTCTTGCCAAGCAGAGCACAGAGGAGAGCCAGGGATGGGGAGGGGAGGGGCGAGCAGGTCGGGAGGTGAGGGGACAGAGGGAGTCGAGGGAGGAGGTGAGTGAGGAGAAGAGGGTGGAGGTAGCAGAGTCTACAGAGAGTTGTGAAAAGGAGTCGATAGGAGGGAGGTGAGAGAGAGCAGTGGAGGCAAGGACAGAGGGGGAGAGAGATCGGAGGTTACAGCGAGAGGTGACAGTGGGGGTAGGAGGAGCAGGGAGAGGGGGGAGAGACAGAGAAAAAGAGATGAAATAGTGGTCAGAGAGGTCCAGGGGGGTGACAGAGAGGGTGGAGGGGCAGCAGGCCCTGGAGAAGGTGAGGTCCAGTTGACGGCCAGCTTTGTGGGTAGGAGGGGACGGAGAGAGACAGAAGTCGAAGGAGTGAAGGAGAGGGAGGAATCCAGCAGAGTGGCTGGGGTTGGAGAGATGGATGTTGAAGTCACCCAACAGGACAGTCGGGGTAGACAGAGAGGGGAGGGAGGAGAGTAGATAGTCGAGTTCATCCAGAAAGTGAGTGAGAGGCCCAGGGGGCGGTACAGAACAATGAGCAGGAGTTGACAGGGAGAGGTTAGTTGGACTGCATGAAATTCAAAGGTATTGACAGAGAGTGAGGTGAGATCGGAGGGGACAGAAAAGAGTAAGGAGGGGGAGAGGAGAAGACCCGTCCCACCTCCCCGTCCAGTGAGACGCGGGGTATGGGACAGGACGTAGAGAGAGGACTGGGCAGCAGGAGTAACAGTGTTATCAGGGGACAGCCAGGTTTCAGTGAGAGCAAGGAAATCGAGCAAGAGGTGGGAGGCAAAGGCAGATATGAAATCAGCTTTGTTAGCAGAAGAGTGACAGTTCCAGAGTGCACCAGAGAGTGTGCAGGAGGGGGGGGAGAGGCAGAGAAATGAGGTTAGAGGGGTTGGAGGAGCAGCAGCGGAGGGAGGGCAGAGGACAGAACAGGGATGTGAGAGACAGTCATAGCAGGACAAGCAAGACAAAAGGCACAGTAGGAGCAGTAGGGTGGAGGGTACAGACCTGACTAGTAGAGCCCCGTTAGGTTTGGATCTATTCGAACAGCATCTCAGCGCAGGCCTCCCCTTGCTGGACTCCCACAGCTAGACTCCCGGCTCTTTTGTTGAGGCTCTTCGGTTTGCTGGCGCTTATTGCTGGCGCCGAGATAAGCTGCTTGATTAAATGTTACACCTGCTTGGCAAAAGAACCAACTAAACTGTGTGGAAACCAATCAAATAGCAAAATCAACTGCTAATCAATTTAGCCACTCACCTGGTACTACTCACACACTAACTCAGCCAATTCAAACACCACCTTACAATGTCACCAAATGTAGTTAGTTAAAATTACTTGAAGCAGGAACTTATCTATCTGCCTCTGTCCCTGGTTACCTGTAGACTGAACTAATTACTAGATGCCCACCCTTAAATAACTCCCTTCACTTAGCAAGGGAACTAGCTGCTAACTGCTCTGGAGACAATAGTTTCACACACTTTAATGGGATCACACAACTACAGGAGCTGTGTGGAGACCAATTCAAATGCAAACTGCTCTATTCAAGTTAAACCACCCTACCTATCAGTGTTTTCACACTTTTACCATGGTGAATTTATCATAGTGTTTTCACACTTTTACCATGTTGAATTTATCAGTGTTTTCACACTTTAACCATGATGAATTTATCAGTGTTTTCACACTTTTACCATGTTGAATTGATCAGTGTTTTCACACTTTTACCATGTTGAATTGATCAGTGTTTTCACACTTTTACCATGTTGAATTTATCAGTGTTTTCACACTTTTACCATGTTGAATTTATCAGTGTTTTCACACTTTTACCATGGTGAATTTATCAGTGTTTTCACACTTTTACCATGTTGAATTTATCAGTGTTTTCACACTTTACCATGTTTTTACTTTGACCATGGTTTCCTACTATTTTAACATGCTTTCATTGTGCTTCACTATACTGGACCATGGTTAACCATGGTGTACTATAGTAAACATTTCTTAGAAACATCTATTATGGTATATATCATGGTATTTCCATGGTACAGTAACACAGTGAAAGCATGTTAAAACAGTAGGAAACCATGGTCAAAGTAAAGTAAAACCATGGGAAAAAGTGTGAAAACACTATGATAAATTCACCATGGGAAAAAGTGTGAAAACACTATGATAAATTCACCATAGTAAACTTGAATAAGGGAAAGTACACAGCTCTCAACTTGTTTAGATCAGCCACTGAACACTATCATTAACATTCTGAGTGCTTAAGAGTGTTGTTGTTACCAATAGGTTTCAAAGAGGATGTGACCTATTGTAAATGGGTTGCTGCCCCAGCCAGATGGTACAGGCAGTAGTGGCTTGGAGGTTGAGAGATATGTTTAAAGCAGTGATCCTCACACTTTAGTGGTTCAGGAACCATATTAGCCATCAGCATTACCCAATGAGCCACAGTACAGTATCACCCAGATGTAGAATAGCAAACACATATACATATAAAATACAGATCCTGTTACAGTCTCATAAGGCATGTACAAATGGGTTTGGTTGGATTCACTGTCGGCTTGCATTGTGAAAGAAAGCAGACGGCCTGACAGTGCACGTTTCAGAGGACGCTTGTCTTCGCCTCTCCCAAGTCACTGCAGGAGTTGCAGTGGTGAAAAAGATTTGGCAATTCCAAATTGGGTAGAAAATGGGGGTAAAATAATTGGCGATTCCAAATTTTAAAAAATAAAAGGCACGTACAAAAATAAACTTTTTCAATTTGACTTTAAAAGATTCCAGAGTTTTAGCATTTCTAATCATAATTGGAAGAGAATCCCAAAAACGGGCAGCATAGCTAAAGGCTTTAAGTCCAGACGATTGGAAACGATATTTTGGTACCACCAGTAGGTAAAGAACAAAGTGGAACTGTGGCAAAGTGGCTGCTGATTCAGACCGGATGCAGAGGTGATGCAGTGCAGAAACAATCACACGTGAAAACTGTAATCCAATTTGGAAATGTTCTTTTTATTGTTATTTTTTATTTTTACACAAATCCTGGTCTGGCGACTAAACAATAATCCTCCGGCAATACACCCCTGGTGTAAAGCTTGGCAGGAAAATAATAATGATTTGTAAACAAAACAAATAATAACACATTATCCGCTCCCACAATGCTACTAACACAAATCACCGGTCCGGGTGCGTGCAGTAGTGCTCAAGGTGGGTGATAACAAATAACGGTGACTGTGGTGTTGTTGTTCCGGGTAGTGCTGGCCCAAGGCGACAGGAACCGATTACAAGTCTCTGTCCCCTTTTTATGCTGTCATGCATGACCCCTTGGTAAACTAATACAGTTGCCTTTACAATCAGCGGCTGCTACATTGTTTACCTTCCGGGTCAATACGTTCTTGCAACAGAGATGCACCTTCTTCCAGACTGGCCAACTCCCAGACCCGGAAAAGAACTGTCAGTCCAGCCCGTCAAAAGAACTCTGTCCTCGCTGCTTAGCGCCCTCACAGGTCGGGAGGGAGATTTACAACCAAGATTCATTATATTTCTGTCACAGGAACATATGCAGTAAGAAGCTCCTGAAGATAGGAAAGCCCCGACCCATGGAGGACTTTCTACGTTATTGACCCCTACATTCCTATGTCAACAATCAACACATACCCACATTCCCAGTGAACAATAAATCGGTGATCCTGTGAACAATTAAACAGCACAAGACAAACATACAGTACGCAGCCTCCTTTTCCACACCTGCAAATCACTATGAACAGTTCACACATCCATACCTGTTTGTCAGCTCTCTCCTTCTCAGCCGAGACTGTATCATGGCCCTGGTGTCTCTCTTCAGTACACAGCCAGCAGATATAACTCTGATCGGTCTGACAGTACACTTCCAAAGCCCTTTGGTGTTGCTGGCAGAGTTTCTGCTCCAGATTCCCAGTAGATTTGGCCAGTCTGTGTTTCCTTAATGTGACAACCTCACAGTGCGGCTTGACGTGTGTCTCACAATAAGAGGCCAGGCATGTCAAACAGTATGTTCTAGTAATGTGTTGCACATCCCTGTCACCTCCATTAAACCACATGCTCCTGAAAATGCTACTTTACTGACTTTATTTAATGTTAGATCTCTGTCAAATAAAGTGCCCCTGATCAGTGAATTCATTACGGATTCTAACCTTGATATTTTATCTTTAACCCACACTTGGCACAGAGTTGATGACAATGTTTCTTTGATCGAGGCTTCTCCTCTAAATTAGTCTTTTCTTCACAGTGCTCATCTTACTGGTCGAGGAGGTGGACTTGCTACTTTCTTCCGCACTGAACTTAAAATCAAACAAGAGATCTTGAAGGGATATTCATCCTTTGAATTACTAATGCTAATTATTGATAACAAATGACCTGTTCTTATTGCAATTGTATATCCTCCACCCAAGTCTAAGTTACTTTTTTTTGACTGAATTTGGTGATTTTTTATCTATACTGTGTTAACTATGATAGTTATTTTATTGGGTGACTTTAATATCCATGTGGACATTGATACTGATTCTAATGGTTCAGAATTTTTGAAGCTATTGGATTCTCTAAATTATGTACGGCATGTTAGAGGTCATACTCATAATCGTGAGAATACTTTAGATCTAGTGAGTTCTCGTGGTTTGGATGTTCAAAATATAGTAACTGCTGACCTTTCTGTTTCAGATCATCTTGCAATTCATTCTGAGATCAAACTACCCTTAATTGTTAAAAAAAATGATTCTATAGCTCCTGTTAAAAAGCGGAGGGTGTTTTCCAAAAGAAGCACTCCATGGTTTCATGATTTTACTCGGAAACTGAAATGTGATAGAAGAATTCCAAACTGCATGTTCATGATCTTGCGTGGAAAATCCACCTTCTATTACTTCTACCTTTAATATTGGTTCAATGTTTAGTTGCACTTTTTATAGTTTTTAAAATTCTTCCAAAATAGAATTCTTGATATTAGAGATCAGATCTTACAGACTCCTTCTATTATGGACTTTTCCTCCTACTTTGAATTAATTTATTCTTTGAATTAACACAGAGAATTGTGAGGGTCTGGAACCAACTCCTCTTGTTTGTAAACTTTATTATGTTCTTAACTAGACCTGAAAAAGTTATGATGGAGCCTTTCTCGTTAGTTACTTTGCAAGAGCTGACAGCATTAGTTAGGCATATGAGACCAACCACTTGTGCCCTGGATCCTAAACTTCTAAACTATTAAAATATGTATTTAGTGTTGCTAATATGAGCATTTTAACAATTATAAATGAATCCCTTTCATCTGGTATAGTTCCCTCTGCACTTAAGGTTGCAGTGGTTAAACCCCTGCTTAAAAAAGTCATTTGGATCCTACAGTTATTAACAGCTATAGGCCAATTTCCAATCTTCCATTTTTAGCCAAGGTCTTGGAGAAAGTTGTTGCCAATCAGTTGCTCAAATTTTTAGCTTCTATGCTTTATTTGAGAAATTTCAGTCTGGATTTCGATCTGCACATATTGCAGCACTGAGACGGCTCTTGTTAGGGTAGTAAATTATCTTTTGATAAGCTCTGACTCTGGCTTTCCTTCAGTTTGAATTCTTCTTGATCTTAGCTCTGCCTTTGACACCATGGACCATTCCATTCTATTAATCGGCTTGGGAGTTTAATGGGTTTGGCAGGCGGTGTCCATTCTCGGTTTAGGTCTTATCTTTCTGATAGGTTTCAATACGTTTCTGTCGGGGAGATGAAGTCTGATTTGTCAGAGGTTGTCTGTGGTGTTCCTCAGGGTTCTATTTTAGGTCCCCTGTTGTTTTCATTATATATGTTGCTATTGGGTGATATTATCCGCAGGCATGGAGTGAATTTCCATTGTTACGCAGATGATACTCAGCTGTGCTTGTCTTTCAATCCAGGCAATCCCTCCACTGGGGCGCTATTAGCTGCTTGCTTTGCTTTGTGGACATAAAGTGTTGGATGTCTCAAAATTTTCTGATGTTGAATTCTGATAAAACGGAGGTCATGCTTGTGGGTTCACAGCACCAATTAAAAAATGTTGATTTATATAAAATAGATCTTAGCAGCCTTTCCTCAGAACTAAAACTTGAAGCAAGAAATTTGGGGGTCATTTTTGATCTATCATTTGAGTCCCATATTAGGAAATTACTAAAGCATCTTTTCATCATTTGAGAAATATAGCTAAACTTAGATCTATTATTTCTGTATCTGATGCTGAGAGGCTAATGCACGCCTTTGTTTCATCGAGAATCGACTATTGTAATGCACTTTTTTCTGGGATTCCAAAGTATTTGGTGTCTCGCTTGCAGCTTATTCAGAATGCTGCTGCAAGAATTCTAACTAAAACCAGAAAAGGTGAACATATTACTCCTGTCTTGGCCCCCTTACTTTAGAACAATACACACACCTTACGTAAACAGTTGTAGCAACACATGGGAAAATGTAACACAATAAAATACAAATGTCCTTATGTATCCTTTAATGCTGAGATCAAACTTCCTGTAATACCTTTTCTTACATAGCTGGCATTTAATAGTATCATTCTGATCCCAGTATTGTCCAACACACTTTGAGCAGAAGCTGTGCCTGCAGGGAGTGGAGATTTGAACCGGGTACGTTCTGGTTACAAGCCCTTTTGTTTAACCACTTCTTTAATCATTAATTCTATTTAAATGACCAGCATGCGGTACTTTTTCCATGCATTGTTTACCACACATATGGTTACTTTTTCAGGTAAGTGAATACAGCAGGTGTACAAAGCACGAGGTAAGAGGCTTACTGCATGGTAAACTCGTTAACGCTGTTTACTGCAGGAGGCCCTATGTATTTATAATTTGATGAACTGTGAGCTTATTCAGTTCATACACAGAGAGTGCAGACTGTCTGTCACAGTTCAGCATGAAGAGCCTGATGCAGTTTTCTCCCCATCAGACTGTTCCCATGTTCTAATCATAAGAACATAAGCAAGTTTACAAATGAGAGAAGGCCATTTGGCCCATCTTGCTTGTTTGGTTGTTTGTAGCTTATTAATCCCAGAATCTCATCAAGCAGCTTCTTGAAGGATCCCAGGGTGTCAGCTTCAACAACATTACTGGGGAGTTGGTTCCAGACCCTGACAATTCTCTGTGTAAAAAAGTGCCTCCTATTTTCACACGCACACTCACATGCACACACACACACGCACACACACATGTACATATACTGGTAAAAAAGTGCCTCCTATTTTCTGTTCTGAATGCCCCTTTATCTAATCTCCATTTGTGACCCCTGGTCCTTGTTTCTTTTTTCAGGTCAAAAAAGTCCCCTGGGTCGACATTGTCTACACCTTTTAGGATTTTGAATGCTTGAATCAGATCACCGCATAGTCTTCTTTGTTCAAGACTGAATAGATTCAATTCTTTTTGTCTGTCTGCATACGACATGCCTTTTAAACCCGGGATAATTCTGGTTGCTCTTCTTTGCACTCTTTCTAGAGCAGCAATATCCTTTTTGTAACGAGGTGACCAGAACTGAACACAATATTCTAGGTGAGGTCTTACTAATGCATTGTAAAGTTTTAACATTACTTCCCTTGATTTAAATTCAACACTTCTCACAATATATCCAAGCATCTTGTTGGCCTTTTTTTATAGCTTCCCCACATTGTCTAGATGAAGACATTTCTGAGTCAATATAAACTCCTAGGTCTTTTTCATAGTTCCCTTCTTCAATTTCAGTATCTCCCATATGATATTTATAATGCACATTTTTATTGCCTGCATGCAATACTTTACATTTTTCTCTAATAAATTTCATTTGCCATGTGTCTGCCCAGTTCTGATTGCTGTCTAGATCATTTTGAATGACCTTTGCTGCTGCAACAGTGTTTGCCAATCCTCCTATTTTTATGTCGTCTGCAAATTTAACAAGTTTGCTTACTATACCAGAATCTAAATCATTAATGTAGATTAGGAATAGCAGACGACCTAATACTGATCCCTGTGGTACACCACTGGTTACCTCGCTCCATTTTGAGGTTTCTCCTCTAATCAGTACTTTCTGTTTTCTACATGTTAACCACTTCATAATCCATGTGCATGCATTTCCTTGAATCCCTACTGTGTTCAGTTTGAGAATTAATATTTTATGAGGGACTTTGTCAAAAGCTTTCTGGAAATCTAAATAAACCATGTTGTATGCTTTGCAGTTATCCATTTTCAATGTTGCATCCTCAAAAAAGTCAAGTTGGTTAGTTAGACACGATCTCCCTTTCCTAAAACCATGCTGACTGTCTCCCAGAATATTGTTACCATATATGTAATTTTCCATTTTGGTTCTTATTATAGTTTCCATAAGTTTACATATAATAGAAGTCAGGCTTATTGGTCTGTAGTTACCTGGTTCGGTTTTGTCTCCCTTTTTGTGGATCGGTATTACGTTTGCAATTCTCCAGTCTGTCGGTACAACCCCTATGTCAAGAGACTTTTGCATGATCTTGGTTAGCGGTTTGTAAATAACTTCTTTCATTTCTTTGAGTACTATTGGGAGGATCTCATCCGGCCCAGGGGATTTGTTTATTTTAAGAACTCCTAGTCCCTTTAACACTTCTGCCTCTGTTATGCTAAAGTTATCTAAAACTATTTCTTTTCTTCGTCTGTGATTTTGCCATTTGTGTCCCTTAGACATTTAACTTCCTCTTTGAATGTTCTCTTGCTGTTATAATATTGGAAAAACATTTTGGAATTGTTTTTAGCCCCCTTAGCAATATTGGCCTTTATAATGTCCTTTTTGACTTGTGTTTGCAGTTCTAAGTACTCTTTCTGTGTACTTTGTTTTTGGTCCCTTTTAAACGCTCTGAAAAGTGCCTTTTTTCGCTGAATTTTTTTTTTTAATTGATCTATTAAAGCATTTTGGCCATTTTGTTTTAGATTTAGATTTGTCTACTTTTGGGATGTAATTGTTTTGTGCATCTAGTACTACATTTTTAGAAAAACAGCCATCATTTTTCTGTGGATCTACTTCTGTTAGTCTCTGTTTCATACATTCATAGTTTGCTTTTCTAAAATTGTAAATTGGTCATCTAAATGCTGAAGTGGCTCAAATTTGTAGGATGTTTGGATTTCTTGTGGTTGTGTTTGACGGTTTCTTTTTTCCCTGCTTCTGCCTATCTGAACCCAGCTGTTTCGACTCTCTTCCATCTCCGTGGTAGCTTTCAGTCTGCTAGGGGTGCAGACTTCCATGAATTGTGGGTGTGTCAGCTCCTCAAGCTCCTGTTGCTGTCTCATTTCCTCCAGCTCCTTTTCTTGCAGACTTACTCATTGGAGCAAGTCCTGGATCGAGCGGCACTTTACACACACTTGGTTGAGCTCTGTTGGGTTTTCTCGAATTTCCCACATCATGCAGTTGTCACAGATTACTGGCTTGAAGACCTTTTTTTTTTGGAAGTTTAGTTTAGCTTCTGCAGCTGTCAACCTGCTTTCAAACTGCTTCTAACTGCGTTGTACTTGTCCACGATTGTACTTCTCCCACGATGTCACTTCCACACGCTGTCGCTGGGAAGACTGACTGCCTGCGTTTATTTGTGCTGCAGGCTCCGCCTCTCCCCCGTGTCTCAGAATGCCGCGGAATTTGAATCAGCTGCTCCAAGTTTCAGCTTGTTATCAGAAAAATACACACAGCTGTAAGGCTTTAAGCCGCAATGTTTTCTGATTAAAGCAACTCCAGGTTTTATTTAAAGATGTAATTCCTCCTTTCTGCTTCTAACTTCTAATTGCATTGTACTTGTCCACGACTGTACTTCTCCCACTTCTGTTAGTCTCTGTTTCATACCTTCATAGTTTCCTTTTCTAAAATTGTAAACCTTAGCTTTAGTCATTACTTTTTGGGTTTTAAAAAACACCTCAAATGAGACCATGTTGTGGTCTGAGTTTGCCAATGGCTCTCTGACCTCTGTTGTAGTTATTCTGTCTTCGTTATTTGAAAAGACTACTTCAAGGCATGCCTCCCCTCTAGTTGGTGCCTTGACAAATTGCATTAGGAAGCAGTCATTTGTTATTTCCACCATTTCAATTTTGTCCGTCGTGCTCCCCACCGGGTTCTCCCATTTCATATGGGGGAAGTTGAAATCCCCCATAAGTATGACTTTTCCTATTCTACACGCATTTCTAATGTCATTGTATAACAGATTATTTTGCTCAGTGTCTGAATTTGGCGGTCTATAGCATGCTCCTATTATTATGCTGTGACAGGATTGGCAGAGGTTGAGACTCAGAGACAGTTTGAAGTTCAAAATAAAGCTTTTTAATAAACAAAAATAATCAAATAAACAGGCACAAGGGCCAAACAAAAAGGTTTCCAGCACAAAATAAACACCAAACAAAACTTACAAATAAAGTTTCCAGGCTGGGCGTTGCCTTCACTGGTCAAAAAACACAGCACACACAAAAACACTTCTCCTCTTCTAGAACTCTCCCCCCTAGCCAGGGCCTCTCCCCTGGCTTTTATCCCCTGTGGCTGGAGCCCAATTAATCAATAATTGCTGATTATTCAATTAGGGCTCCAGCCTCATTCTCGCATGTTTTCCTGGCAGGGAAGAATTTTAATCCCCTCCCTGCCAGTCCCAACCACATTCAGTCCCCCGTCACATATGCCCTTTGAATTTCTATCCATTATTATTATTATTATTATTTTATTATTTATTTCTTAGCAGACGCCCTTATCCACAGCGACTTACAATTGTTACAAGATATCACATTACACATTATTTCACATTATACAGATACTACATTATTTTACATACAATTACCCATTTATACAGTTGGGTTTTTACTGGAGCAATCTAGGTAAAGTACCTTGCTCAAGGGTACAACAGCAGTGTCCCCCACTGGGGATTGAACCCACAACCCTCCGGTCAAGAGTCCAGAGCTCTAACCACTACTCCACACTGCTGCCCATTAGTAAAGGGGCTGAATAATTTTGCACATCCAATTTTTCAGTTTTTTATTTGTTAAAAAAGTTTGAAATATCCAATAAATTTCGTTCCACTTCATGATTGTGTCCCACTTGTTGTTGATTCTTCACAAAAAATTACAGTTTCATATCTTTATGTTTGAAGCCTGAAATGTGGCAAAAGATCGCAAAGTTCAAACTCTCTCCAGAAGTTCAGTGAGGATCTCTGAATGATCCAATGTTGACCTAAATGACTAATGATGATAAATAGAATCCACCTGTGTGTAATCAAGTCTCCGTATAAATGCACCTGCACTGTGATAGTCTCAGAGGTCCGTTTAAAGCGCAGAGAGCATCATGAAGAACAAGGAACACACCAGGCAGGTCCGAGATACTGTTGTGGAGAAGTTTAAAGCCGGATTTGGATACAAAAAGATTTCCCAAGCTTTAAACATCCCAAGGAGCACTGTGCAAGCGATAATATTGAAATGGAAGGAGTATCAGACCACTGCAAATCTACCAAGACCTGGCCGTCCCTCTAAACTTTCAGCTCATACAAGGAGAAGACTGATCAGAGATGCAGCCAAGAGGCCCATGATCACTCTGGATGAACTGCAGAGATCTACAGCTGAGGTGGGAGACTCTGTCCATAGGACAACAATCAGTCGTATACTGCACAAATCTGGCCTTTATGGAAGAGTGGCAAGAAGAAAGCCATTTCTTAAAGATATCCATAAAAAGTGTTGTTTACAGTTTGCCACAAGCCACCTGGGAGACACACCAAACATGTGGAAGAAGGTGCTCTGGTCAGATGAAACCAAAATCGAACTTTTTGGCAACAATGCAAAACATTATGTTTGGCGTAAAAGCAACACAGCTCATCACCCTGAACACACCATCCCCACTGTCAAACATGGTGGTGGCAGCATCATGGTTTGGGCCTGCTTTTCTTCAGCAGGGACAGGGAAGATGGTTAAAATTGATGGGAAGATGGATGGAGCCAAATACAGGACCATTCTGGAAGAAAACCTGATGGAGTCTGCAAAAGACCTGAGACTGGGACGGAGATTTGTCTTCCAACAAGACAATGATCCAAAACATAAAGCAAAATCTACAATGGAATGGTTCACAAATAAACATATCCAGGTGTTAGAATGGCCAAGTCAAAGTCCAGACCTGAATCCAATCGAGAATCTGTGGAAAGAACTGAAAACTGCTGTTCACAAATGCTCTCCATCCAACCTCACTGAGCTCGAGCTGTTTTGCAAGGAGGAATGGGCAAAAATTTCAGTCTCTCGATGTGCAAAACTGATAGAGACATACCCCAAGCGACTTACACCTGTAATCGCAGCAAAAGGTGGCGCTACAAAGTATTAACTTAAGGGGGCTGAATAATTTTGCACGCCCAATTTTTCAGTTTTTTATTTGTTAAAAAAGTTTGAAATATCCAATAAATTTCGTTCCACTTCATGATTGTGTCCCACTTGTTGTTGATTCTTCACAAAAAATTACAGTTTCATATCTTTATGTTTGAAGCCTGAAATGTGGCAAAAGGTCGCAAAGTTCAAGGGGGCCGAATACTTTCGCAAGGCACTGTATGTGGCCCTCCACAATATTTTAGTGGGGAACACTGCTTTATATAATAAGTTTTAAAAAAACTCCCGCCCCTACGCAGCACGTACGTTTTCAGAGTAATAAACGTGACAAAAAAATAAAACCCAGAGAAGAGACTAGAGGAAGGCTGCATTTCAGGATCAGATTTTGCTAGTTAAATTGTCAATTTTATTTAATTTTAAATAATGCCGTCAGACATTTGGAAATACGCTGTTTGTGGAGTTTTAATGAGCTTCTGTGGCAAAACTAGCAACCTACGGGATCATTTAGTAAGACAGCACCCGACAAAATACGACAGCAGGAACACAAGTAAAAAAACAAAAGTAAGCAACACCTTCAGTGACAGCTTATTTTGGAAAGAAAATCCAAAAGGCATTAGAGCAAAATAAATAACAGGCTTGATCGTGGATGTTGACACACAAGATAGCAGACCTCTTAGTATAGTAGAGGGAGCTACATTTAAAAATCTGATTGCGAATCTTGTTCCGGGCTATGAAATGTCCTGTCGAAAGACAATCTCCAAATGCATTACTCTGGATCACGAAACTGCAAAGGAAAAGCTTAGACAGGATTTAAGCCAGGAAGGTAATTCAATGTCCATCACTACCGATGTATGGACAAGCATGGCACAAGAAGCATCACCTGCCATTACATTAACAAAACTAGGAACTCGAGTCAAAAGTATTAGCGACACGAAAATTACATGAGAGACACACAGCTGTGAATTTAGCAGAAGCGATCAATCAGATAAACACAGAGTTTGAAGTGGCTACAAAAGTAATAGCTTGTGTTCATGACAACGCGGGCAACGTGTGCAGAGCAATATCTTTGCTTTCTGCACGCGAGTGTGCTATGTTACTTTATATAAATCTCTGCGTTCAGAAAAGCTTGGAGGATGTACGGCAAGTCCATACGTTAGTGACAGCAGCAAGGAGACTGGTTGCACATTTTAAAAAGTCTGAGATGGCAGCAAGCGCTTTAAATAGGAAACAAACAGAAATGCTGGACACACAAAAAGCACCACTCAAGTTAATACAGGACATACAAACAAGGTGGAACACGGTTTATTATATGTTTGAACGCCTTCTTGAATTAAAATGGCCAGTTCTTGCTGTTTTGTCCAAAAAGTCTGACGTAGCTACTTTAGATCTCACGACTGAGCAGTGGAAGCTAATGGCTGAGATACTACCTCTACTACTGCGTAATTTGTCTCATCGATTCTGTTTACATCAGCTGAATGACCCAAGTAATGAGGTTATGCCACTGCTTTTTGAGTCATTTCTTGACTCCATGATTTCACCATCTGGATTTCCTATCCGAACAGGCCAAAGCCCACTGTCTTCCAAACTAGTGGTGGAGGACAACCTCGAAAATGACAGAAATCGTGCCTGTACAAGTGAGTGCAGCACAGAGGACTTACCAGTTAAAAAGAAAATGAAGACCGAACAAGCAATGGAATTGTTACTTCGTGGACGGCAACAAACACACACTACTTCCAAGGAAACCTTAATCCAACAAGAGATGACGATTTATGCTTCTGAAACTCCATTAAATATCAGTGAAGATCCCCTGATTTGGTGCAAAAATAACCAGACGCGCTTTCCCAACCTAGCAGCCTTGGCAAAGAGCATGTTAAGTATCCCTGGAACATCGGTCCCGAGCGAGCGAGAGTTCAGCAAAGCAGGGATGCTTGTGAGCAAACTCCGTTCTTCTTTGAAACCGGGGAATGTGGATGCTGTATATTTCTGAATAAAAACAGTAAATAAGCTCTGGAGAGAGCACAGACTTTGTTACTTTAAATAGTTATTCTTGTGTTCCCCATTGGAGTCCCCCCCCCCCCCATCCAGTTGCTGTCAAGACATCTTAAGGTAAGACAGTAATATTTTTAATGTTTTATTAACTTTTTGTGGGGAACCTCGCCGACAGTGTGACTAGACATAAATAATTATAAATGTGTAGTTTTAAGTTGAACTGGACAAACGTTTACTTTTCGTGATTAGATTTGATGAAAATATATGTACATATTATTTACACGTTTCTTTTGCGTTATGAAAAAAACAATGTATCGGGTCTTTATGAAAACGATGCATCGATAGTAAAAAAAACCCACTATCGTCCCAGCCCTATCATCTAGACAATGTGGGGAAGCTATAAAAGAAGGCCAACAAGATGCTCGGATATATAGTGAAAAGTGTTGAATTTAAATCTAGGGAAATAATGTTAAAACTTTACAATGCATTAGTAAGACCTCATCTAGAATACTGTGTTCAGTTCTAGTCACCTCGCTACAAAAAGGATACTGCTGCACTAGAAAGAGTACAAAGAAGAGTGACCAGAATTATTCCGGGTTTAAAAGGCATGCCGTATGCAGAGAGGCTAAAAGAATTTAATCTATTCAGTCTTGAACAAAGAAAACTATGCGGTGATCTGATTCAAGCATTCAAAATTCTAAAAGGTATTGACAATGTCGACCCTGGGGAGTTTTTTGACATGAAAAAAGAAACAAGGACCAGGGGTCACAAGTGGAGATTATGTTCTTATGTTCTAGTTACTAAATGACAAATACATTATGATATTCTGAAGCAGCTTTTAGTGATTGGCTTCCTGTGCCTTGAAGGATTGGTTTGAAGCAGTGCAATGATTTGAATGACATCCTCCTTATCAGCCAGAACACACTCTGAGATCTGCTGATGCTGCCTTCTGTGTATTCTGAGGGTGAATCACAAAAGGAAGGGAGAGGCTGGTTTCTGTTCTAATGCTCCTGGACTCTGGAACTTTACATTATCTTTTTTGTTTTATCAGAGATTCACCCTCAATTGCTATTTTAAAATCTCGACTAAAACCATATTTTTATAATATTGCCTTTACTTAACTTAAAATGTTTTAGTTTGAGTTCTGACGTTACTCTTTGCCTTTGATGAGTATAATGATTAGATTGTATTTGATTGTTTTTCTTCTTACCATCTTTTTTTCCTTGCTGTTGTTAAATTTTGTGCTTTGTTTTGTACTCCACATGAATGGCGCTTTATCTTCTTGAGAGCTACCATACAATATACTGTACAAGACAAGTACAAATTGCAAATAATATACTGCATGGTCTCGAGAGGCAACCTGATCAGACATTTACAGTGGAAAAAAACAATTTTAATTTGCCAAAATGTGTCAAATTAAAGATTCTGTACCATAACGCAACACATAGACTGAGGTCTCACGAGGATATAAATATTTATTATTTTTATTAAATGGGATTCAGCAGACATTTCATTTGATTTATTTTATGTATTTATATAGCGCCTTTCATGCCGAAGCAGCTCAAAGCGCTTTACAAAGAAAATACATTTAAAATACAAACACAACAGCATACTGTATATAGTAAGTAAACATATATAAATACTAATATATACTAATATATACAGTCACCTCCAGAATTATTGGCACCCTTGATAAAGATGAGCAAAAAAGGCTGTGTAAAATAAACAACACAGGTAATTAGCTGTATTTTATGCTCAAATATATGGGAAAACCATATTCTAATACAATTGCTCAGAGAAAACGTTTTTTTTTTATTAACAAGTAATCAAATGTTTTTAAAAAGATGCCAGAATTATTGGCACCCCTAAAGATTCTTATAAATAAAATCAAACAAAATTAAATCTGCATTAACATTCTACTTCTTTAAGTTCATCTCAGTCTTAAGGAACTGTATTGTGGACTTCCATGGCTTCCTGTTTCACTGGGGTATAAAAATGAGGTAACACGCATATGAAATCCATTTGTCATCCATCACCATGGGGAAAGGCAAAGAACTCACAAATGAAAAGAGACAAATGGTTGTTGACCTTCATAAATCAGGCAATGGGTACAAAACAATAGCTAAAAAACTAAATATACCACTTACCACTATTAGGGCAATAATTAAGAAGTTCAAATCCACTGGAACAGTGGTAAACTTGCCTGGTAGAGGACACAAGTGTATCTTGCCCCCACGCACAGTGAGGCAGATGGTTCGGGAGGCAAAGGGAAATCCAAGGACCACAGTTGGAGAATTACAGAACTTGGTTGCATCTTGGGGTCACCAAGTCTCAATACAACCAAAAGACCAAACAGATTAAAAATACATTCAATTTAAAAGGTTATGTTATAAAAATGTGTCTTAAGTCTTACTTTAAAAATTGCCATTGAAGGTGCATCTCTGACAGAGGATGGCAGTGAGTTCCACAATCTGGGTGCATTATAACAAAAAGCAGCCCCCCCTTATTGCGCTTTACCCTCGGAACACAAAGCAAGCCACTGTCAGCTGACCTCAATGTACGCGTAGGCTGATATGGAGTCAACATCTCAGTTAAATAGTCTGGTGCCTGGCCATTAAGTGCTTTGAAAGTTAGTAATGGAATTTTAAAATCAATCCTATAATGAACTGGAAGCCAGTGCAGCGACGCCAACACAGGAGTAATGTGTGGAGACATGAGTTGTGAATAGTGACGGGCATATCCAAAGAAGCAGAAGCAGCCATTAGCTCTGTTTGTGGCAAAAAGCTGGTTGTGGAACTTGAAGACAGGAGGAGGAAAGTAGTGTCGCTGAAAAGGTTTAGGAAGTAAGTTAACTGAGCTGTTTAGGTGATGGATATCAGGATGGACATCAGGAGGTGTCGTGGTCTGTTTTTTCAAAACTTTTAATCTGCATGACAGTGATCCAGTCTATTTTTTTGTTTGCATGAGAGGCTAAAAGAATTGAATCTATTCAGTCTTGAACAAAGAAAACTATGCGGTGATCTGATTCAAGCATTCAAAATTCTAAAAGATATTGACAATGTCGACCCTGGGGACTTTTTTGACATGAAAAAAGAAACAAGGACCAGGGGTCACAAGTGGAGATTATGTTCTTATGTTCTAGTTACTAAATGACAAATACATTATGATATTCTGAAGCAGCTTTTAGTGATTGGCTTCCTGTGCCTTGAAGGATTGGTTTGAAGCAGTGCAATGATTTGAATGACATCCTCCTTATCAGCCAGAACACACTCTGAGATCTGCTGATGCTGCCTTCTGTGTATTCTGAGGGTGAATCACAAAAGGAAGGGAGAGGCTGGTTTCTGTTCTAATGCTCCTGGACTCTGGAACTTTACATTATCTTTTTTGTTTTATCAGAGATTCACCCTCAATTGCTATTTTAAAATCTCGACTAAAACCATATTTTTATAATATTGCCTTTACTTAACTTAAAATGTTTTAGTTTGAGTTCTGACGTTACTCTTTGCCTTTGATGAGTATAATGATTAGATTGTATTTGATTGTTTTTCTTCTTACCATCTTTTTTTCCTTGCTGTTGTTAAATTTTGTGCTTTGTTTTGTACTCCACATGAATGGCGCTTTATCTTCTTGAGAGCTACCATACAATATACTGTACAAGACAAGTACAAATTGCAAATAATATACTGCATGGTCTCGAGAGGCAACCTGATCAGACATTTACAGTGGAAAAAAACAATTTTAATTTGCCAAAATGTGTCAAATTAAAGATTCTGTACCATAACGCAACACATAGACTGAGGTCTCACGAGGATATAAATATTTATTATTTTTATTAAATGGGATTCAGCAGACATTTCATTTGATTTATTTTATGTATTTATATAGCGCCTTTCATGCCGAAGCAGCTCAAAGCGCTTTACAAAGAAAATACATTTAAAATACAAACACAACAGCATACTGTATATAGTAAGTAAACATATATGAATACTAATATATACTAATATATACAGTCACCTCCAGAATTATTGGCACCCTTGATAAAGATGAGCAAAAAAGGCTGTGTAAAATAAACAACACAGGTAATTAGCTGTATTTTATGCTCAAATATATGGGAAAACCATATTCTAATACAATTGCTCAGAGAAAACGTTTTTTTTTATTAACAAGTAATCAAATGTTTTTAAAAAGATGCCAGAATTATTGGCACCCCTAAAGGTTCTTATAAATAAAATCAAACAAAATTAAATCTGCATTAACATTCTACTTCTTTAAGTTCATCTCAGTCTTAAGGAACTGTATTGTGGACTTCCATGGCTTCCTGTTTCACTGGGGTATAAAAATGAGGTAACACGCATATGAAATCCATTTGTCATCCATCACCATGGGGAAAGGCAAAGAACTCACAAATGAAAAGAGACAAATGGTTGTTGACCTTCATAAATCAGGCAATGGGTACAAAACAATAGCTAAAAAACTAAATATACCACTTACCACTATTAGGGCAATAATTAAGAAGTTCAAATCCACTGGAACAGTGGTAAACTTGCCTGGTAGAGGACACAAGTGTATCTTGCCCCCACGCACAGTGAGGCAGATGGTTCGGGAGGCAAAGGGAAATCCAAGGACCACAGTTGGAGAATTACAGAACTTGGTTGCATCTTGGGGTCACCAAGTCTCAATACAACCAAAAGACCAAACAGATTAAAAATACATTCAATTTAAAAGGTTATGTTATAAAAATGTGTCTTAAGTCTTACTTTAAAAATTGCCATTGAAGGTGCATCTCTGACAGAGGATGGCAGTGAGTTCCACAATCTGGGTGCATTATAACAAAAAGCAGCCCCCCCTTATTGCGCTTTACCCTCGGAACACAAAGCAAGCCACTGTCAGCTGACCTCAATGTACGCGTAGGCTGATATGGAGTCAACATCTCAGTTAAATAGTCTGGTGCCTGGCCATTAAGTGCTTTGAAAGTTAGTAATGGAATTTTAAAATCAATCCTATAATGAACTGGAAGCCAGTGCAGCGACGCCAACACAGGAGTAATGTGTGGAGACATGAGTTGTGAATAGTGACGGGCATATCCAAAGAAGCAGAAGCAGCCATTAGCTCTGTTTGTGGCAAAAAGCTGGTTGTGGAACTTGAAGACAGGAGGAGGAAAGTAGTGTCGCTGAAAAGGTTTAGGTAGTAAGTTAACTGAGCTGTTTAGGGGATGGATATCAGGATGGACATCAGGAGGTGTCGTGGTCTGTTTTTTCAAAACTTTTAATCTGCATGACAGTGATCCAGTCTATTTCTTTGTTTGCATGACTGGGTTTGACCATTTTTTTAGTGGGCCATAATTTGAATGCCGGGGAACTTCCCGGGGATGTGGCCTGTGGACTTCAGTCCCAAACTCCCAGTATCAAGCTTCATAAAGCACACAGGTAAACTGGTTGGCACTATCAAACTCTACATCGGAACTGAAAACTGAAACAGAGGCAAAGAGAGACTTTTTGAAAGGTAAAGTTTAATAATATTTTTTTTCCCCAAATGCTAAAAAAAGGAATATTATGTGTTATGTTGCTTATTATTTACTGTATATAAGAACATAAGAACATAAGAAAGTTTACAAACGAGAGGAAGCCATTTGGCCCATCCTGCTTGTTTGGCTGTTTGTAGATTATTGATTCCAGAATCTCACCAAGCAGCTTCTTGAAGGATCCCAGGGTGTCATCTTCAACAACATTACGTTATAATATGTTACACTCAATTGCTGAATTTGGAAACTCACTGAAAAAATATGTCCACATTTTAAAAGACAGAAATGAAATGTTATTTTGATATTGCATATATTATTTTAATGTGCCACCACAAGTTGGGCATCATTGTAAAGCTTGTGCATTTCGAAATCTATTTTATTTTGAAGAGAAACATTCAAGCTTAAAGCCCAACTTGTGATGGTACATCCAGGCTGTTGGTGTGATTTCACCTGTAGAATACGATCATATTCCATATAAGTAGATGTGTTATCGAAAAATGAAAAAAAAATACTTCTGTCACTGGGACGCTTTGACCCGGTATCGAGGCAGTAGAATGATGAACATTTTCAGAATGTCCTTGGGAACTGTCAACTTTTTGCTTTGCATTTACAAAGGTAGTGTGTCTCCTGATAAATAAGTAAGTAAATAAATTAATTAATTAATTAATTATAATAATAAAGACTTTGTTTGCTTTTCTGTTTTGTTGTTTGCCTGTTACTTTTCATTCCACAATTGGTTTAAATCTCTTTATACAAAGACTGATACAGTGTTCTATTTTTCTCTGATGCGTTCTTTGCTGGTTTTGTCTTTTCCATTGTGATTTTTGTTTGTTTGTAGCAGTTTTTTCTTTTGTAGCAGTTTTGTTTTTTGTTTGCAGCTGGGTTGTTTGCAGCTGTTTTTTTTCCTAATGGGTCAAAAACGCATAGTAGAGTACATGTTTCAAACATTCACTACACATACTCATTTGGACCAATCAGAGCTCATAAATTAATATGGTACCAATTTTGATTGGTACGCATTCTGAAAAAATGACACAAGTTACGTATTTCCTGCGTTGTCACTGGATTTGCGTAGTCCTCTGGTGCTATAGGTCTGGTTGTTTCACTGTGGGCTTGCAGTGTGGAAAGAGGGCAGCTTGGCAGTGCATGTTTCAGAGGATGTGCACGCTCATCTTACTGTGGGGGTTTTGACCAAATAATTGGTCAAAAACGGGGGTAAATAATTGGCTATTGCAAAGTTTTAATAAAAAAAGTACCTGCACTCTGCAAAAATAACACAGTATTTAAGTAACTGCAATAATGAGAATTGCTCCGGATGATTATAAACATAAAAAGATAAGCCCCCCGACCTCCCGAAAGCTTATCTCTGCATTGGGGTTAAACCCGAAAACTCCCTAAATAGGCAGGACTGTATATGAATAAATGCATGAGCCGTTGTCTGTGATTCAAATGCAATGCATATAGAAACAGCTGGTACCGTTGACGGTAAGTACATTTTTACCCGATTTCTACTCAAATATTTATTCTTTCTTGATTTTTTATAAAAACATTTGTCAGTAACGAGTTTGAATTACCTATATGTCAGTAGACCTTGACAGTGAAATCCATTTCGTATTTCTTTGCCTGGTAAGTTTAATAACACTCTGTCACAAAGACGGCCGGAGTGGGTGGCGTCAGACCAGATGCAGGAAAATAAATAAACAGAGAGATGTGGTTTGGTATAAGCTGGGCGCATGATCGCGCTCAGCATTTAATAAACAGACAGAAAATAAAAGGTTTGAAACAACAAAAACACAGGACACGGCACTTGTAGCCAAAATAAACAGACGAACAAAACGGACTAGACAGTGCACAGACAGACGAACAAAACACGGTGAGCAGATAACACTAATATTTACGTTCTTTTATATTTACTTTACTCCTTCTCTCTCTCCCGTTCTCCACTCACCGAACACCTAACCCTGACTGAATGAAATGTGCATCTATATATACTGTTGTGCTGGGATTCAATTACTAATTAATTACTCACTTGAATCCCAGCACGTGAATTCATTACGTGAAACCCAGTGTTCACATATTATATTTTAAATGCACGTGCGTGATGTGCAATCCCGTGCCTAAATACAAATATACACTTTTTAAATACACGTGAAACACAGACCCGTTTATATCCCGTGTACCAATGACTATACACCGACATTAACACACGCACGCATCATACAAATGCACACAGGGACGGGGCACATTGCCACATATACCCCCCCTTGTGCGCAGCACACATGGCCTCAACGGCCACCTCCCCCCTTAAAAATCCAGCAGTCCAGGACAAAGTCTCGGGCTGGGAAGGGAGGCTTCAGTGGGCCCATGCCTGGCCATGCTGTCAGCACCCCTGCCGGTAGTGGCACGGCTGACAGCCTGTTGGTTTGCTCCTGCAGCGAAACTGCTGCTGGGGAAAGTGGTCTCCTGACCTCTCCCCCTGTCTTTGTAGCCGGTAGCTCCCTTTGGTGGGGCTCCGACCACAGTACTGCCGGCAGCGAAGAAGCTGCAGTGGGAGCAGGTCTCCAGACCTCCCCCACGATCTCCGGCAGCGAAACTGCTGCTGGGGTTGGTGGTCTCCAGACCTCCTCCCCCTTCTTCGTGGCCGGCAGCTCCCCTTTCTGGGGCTCCGGCCACCGTACTCCCTGCGGAGGTACGGGCAGCAGAGGCAGCTCCTGCTCCTCTGCTCCGGGCGGTGGCGGAGGCAGAGGCAGCTCCAGCTCCTCTGCTCCTGGCGGTGGTGGAGGCAGAGGCAGCTCCAGCTCCTCTGCTCCAGGCGGTGGTGGAACCAGCAGGTATTCACCCTCTGCTGGTGGAGGTGGGAGGGGCCAGCAGTCCTCCCACTGCGGTGGAGGTGGAACCAGCAGGTATTCACCCTCTGCTGGTGGAGGTGGGAGGGGCAAGCAGTCCTCCCACTGCGGTGGAGGTGGAACCAGCAGGCATTCACCCTCTGCTGGTGGAGGTGGGACCAGCAGGCATTCTCCCTCTGCTGGCAGCTTGGGTCCTAGGGCTGTGGAAGCCCCGACTTCCCTCTCTTCGGGCTGTGGACGCACCGACTCCTCCCTGTTGGGCTGTGGACGCACCGACTCCTCCCTGTTGGGCTGTGGACGCACCGACTCCTCCCTGTTGGGCTGTGGACGCACCGACTCCTCCCTTTTGGGCTGTGGACGTTTGGGCTCCCCCCACTCAGGCGTAGGACGTTCGGGCTCCTCCCACTCAGGCGTAGGACGTTCGGGCTCCTCCCACTCAGGCGTAGGACGTTCGGGCTCCTCCCACTCAGGCGTAGGACGTTCGGGCTCCTCCCACTCAGGCGTAGGACGTTCGGGCTCCTCCCACTCAGGCGTAGGACGTTCGGGCTCCTCCCGCTTGGGCTGTGGACGCTCAGGCTCCTCCCGCTTGGGCTGTGGAGGCAAAACCAGCAGGCATTCTTCCTCTGCTGGTGGAGACGGGGACAGCAGGTACTCTTCCTCTGCTGGTGGACCTGCTACCTGGGCTGCTGTTCCACTTATAATTGCCTCCAGGTAGCTGAGGACCAACCCCACACCTTCCTCCCAGGTGCTTACAGTCTGTTCCCTTGCATATGCCTCCCATCGCTCTCTGTCCATAAATCGCAGGAACTGGACGACTACTGGGATAGACTGGACCTCCAGCCCAGCATTTTCCAGCATCCAGTCCCGCACTTTGATGGCGTCTTCTGCCATTTTTTTTTTTATTTTTTTTTTATTTTTTTAAATCCAAACTGCGGTTCCTGCTCTGGCCTGAGTCCTGGAGGCGCTGTCGATCCCACGCAGGACACCACGTGTCACAAAGACGGCCGGAGTGGGTGGCGTCAGACCAGATGCAGGAAAATAAATAAACAGAGAGATGTGGTTTGGTATAAGCTGGGCGCGTGATCGCGCTCAGTATTTAATAAACAGACAGAAAATAAAAGGTTTGAAACAACAAAAACACAGGACACGGCACTTGTAGCCAAAATAAACAGACGAACAAAACGGACTAGACAGTGCACAGACAGATGAACAAAACACGGTGAGCAGATAACACTAATATTTACGTTCTTTTATATTTACTTTACTCCTTCTCTCTCTCCCATTCTCCACTCACCGAACACCTAACCCTGACTGAATGAAATGTGCATCTATATATACTGTTGTGCTGGGATTCAATTACTAATTAATTACTCACTTGAATCCCAGCACGTGAATTCATTACGTGAAACCCAGTGTTCACATATTATATTTTAAATGCACGTGCGTGATGTGCAATCCCGTGCCTAAATACAAATATACACTTTTTAAATACACGTGAAACACAGACCCGTTTATATCCCGTGTACCAATGACTATACACCGACATTAACACACGCACGCATCATACAAATGCACACAGGGACGGGGCACATTGCCACATATACCCCCCCTTGTGCGCAGCACACATGGCCTCAACGTCCACCTCCCCCCTTAAAAATCCAGCAGTCCAGGACAAAGTCTCGGGCTGGGAAGGGAGGCTTCAGTGGGCCCATGCCTGGCCATGCTGTCAGCACCCCTGCCGTTAGTGGCACGGCTGACAGCCTGTTGGTTTGCTCCTGCAGCGAAACTGCTGCTGGGGAAAGTGGTCTCCTGACCTCTCCCCCTGTCTTTGTAGCCGGTAGCTCCCTTTGGTGGGGCTCCGACCACAGTACTGCCGGCAGCGAAGAAGCTGCAGTGGGAGCAGATCTCCAGACCTCCCCCACGATCTCCGGCAGCGAAACTGCTGCAGTGGGAGCAGGTCTCCTGACCTCCCCCACGATCTCCGGCAGCGAAACTGCTGCTGGGGTTGGTGGTCTCCAGACCTCCTCCCCCTTCTTCGTTGCCGGCAGCTCCCCTTTCTGGGGCTCCGGCCACCGTACTCCCTGCGGAGGTACGGGCAGCAGAGGCAGCTCCTGCTCCTCTGCTCCGGGCGGTGGCGGAGGCAGAGGCAGCTCCAGCTCCTCTGCTCCTGGCGGTGGTGGAGGCAGAGGCAGCTCCAGCTCCTCTGCTCCAGGCGGTGGTGGAACCAGCAGGTATTCACCCTCTGCTGGTGGAGGTGGGAGGGGCCAGCAGTCCTCCCACTGCGGTGGAGGTGGAACCAGCAGGTATTCACCCTCTGCTGGTGGAGGTGGGAGGGGCAAGCAGTCCTCCCACTGCGGTGGAGGTGGAACCAGCAGGCATTCACCCTCTGCTGGTGGAGGTGGGACCAGCAGGCATTCTCCCTCTGCTGGCAGCTTGGGTCCTAGGGCTGTGGAAGCCCCGACTTCCCTCTCTTCGGGCTGTGGACGCACCGACTCCTCCCTGTTGGGCTGTGGACGCACCGACTCCTCCCTGTTGGGCTGTGGACGCCCCGACTCCTCCCTGTTGGGCTGTGGACGCACCGACTCCTCCCTGTTGGGCTGTGGACGCACCGACTCCTCCCTGTTGGGCTGTGGACGCACCGACTCCTCCCTGTTGGGCTGTGGACGCACCGACTCCTCCCTTTTGGGCTGTGGACGTTCGGGCTCCCCCCACTCAGGCGTAGGACGTTCGGGCTCCTCCCACTCAGGCGTAGGACGTTCGGGCTCCTCCCACTCAGGCGTAGGACGTTCGGGCTCCTCCCACTCAGGCGTAGGACGTTCGGGCTCCTCCCACTCAGGCGTAGGACGTTCGGGCTCCTCCCGCTTGGGCTGTGGACGCTCAGGCTCCTCCCGCTTGGGCTGTGGAGGCAAAACCAGCAGGCATTCTTCCTCTGCTGGTGGAGACGGGGACAGCAGGTACTCTTCCTCTGCTGGTGGACCTGCTACCTGGGCTGCTGTTCCACTTATAATTGCCTCCAGGTAGCTGAGGACCAACCCCACACCTTCCTCCCAGGTGCTTACAGTCTGTTCCCTTGCATATGCCTCCCATCGCTCTCTGTCCATAAATCGCAGGAACTGGACGACTACTGGGATAGACTGGGCCTCCAGCCCAGCATTTTCCAGCATCCAGTCCCGCACTTTGATGGCGTCTTCTGCCATTTTTTTTTTTTTTTTTTTTTTCTTTTTTTAAATCCAAACTGCGGTTCCTGCTCTGGCCTGAGTCCTGGAGGTGCTGTCGATCCCACGCAGGACACCACGTGTCACAAAGACGGCCGGAGTGGGTGGCGTCAGACCAGATGCAGGAAAATAAATAAACAGAGAGATGTGGTTTGGTATAAGCTGGGCGCGTGATCGCGCTCAGCATTTAATAAACAGACAGAAAATAAAAGGTTTGAAACAACAAAAACACAGGACACGGCACTTGTAGCCAAAATAAACAGACGAACAAAACGGACTATGGAGGAGAAACAGAGGAAGATGGAGGAGAAACAGAGGGAGATGGAGGAGAAACAGAATAGGTTTGTTTTTCAGTGAAAAATCCCTGACAGGTTAGATTTTGAGTAGAGAATAAGCAGATTAAATGTTCAGGGAGGAGGTCAGATAAGGAGAAATGAGAGAAACTGAAGAGGAGGGAGATGGGAAAATGCATACAGCAGGTGTACAAAGCATGCAGTAACGGGCTTACTGCATACAAAACACGTTGCCGCTGTTTAGCGCAGGAGGCCTTGTGACAGTCTGGCTGCAGGGAGGAACTCAGACCAGAGAGAGAAACACACAGACAGGGTGATGAGTGAAACTGAGTGCAATGGCTGCACTCAGCGTTTAATAACAAATAAATAAAAAGGTTGAACAAACAGAAAACAGGACACGGCACTTCACGCCAAAATAAAGAGACAAACAAAACGGACTATACAGTAAACAGACAGACACACAAACAAACACGGTGAGTTTTAAATAAACAAGTATTGTGCTGGTCCTACCAGCACGTAATAGCAATTGATATTTAAACTTTAACTTTTATTTCTCCTTCTCTCTCACCCGTTCTCCACTCTCGAACACCCAACCCCGAGTGAGTGCTACGTGTCTCTATATATACTGTTGTGCAGGGATTCAATTACTAATTAATTATTCACTTGAATCCCAGCACGTGAATTCATTACGTGCAACCCCGTGCTCACATATTATTACATACTTTAAATGCACGTGAAGTGATAGTGCAATCCCGTGCCTAAATACAATTATACAATTT
This sequence comes from Acipenser ruthenus, assembly GCF_902713425.1. Taxonomy (NCBI): domain Eukaryota; kingdom Metazoa; phylum Chordata; class Actinopteri; order Acipenseriformes; family Acipenseridae; genus Acipenser; species Acipenser ruthenus. The sequence continues at coordinate 28,754,135 of NC_081195.1, forward strand.
AAATCCTCGTGCTGCACACACCCATTTATATCCCGTGTACCAACTACAATACACCAACATTTAATACACCACACGCAACATACAACATATAACACACACATGCACACAGGGGTGGGGCACACTGCCACAGACCTTTAGAGTTTCTGACCGTAGCCAGAGCACAAGCGACAGCCACCACCCTGCCAGCTGCAGTCTCCGCCATAACGAGGCGCAAGCTACACAGCTTCTCTGGCCGAACCTCCCTAGAAGGCTTCCTTGCACAATTCAAGCTAGCCGCCACCAGACATGGCTGGAACCTTCCCACATTCCCTACCTGTCTCATTCCCTGGAGGGAACTGCACTGAGATCCTGTGGGATCCAAATCCATCTGAAAGAGCGAACTATGGAGCCCTCTAAATGGGTTCAGAAGAAGGTTTGGAGAGAGCCAGGCGTGTGACCAGAGAATGACTGGGAGAACTGGAACAGGATATTGTACGCCTGGCTAGGAGGGTGTACAGCGATGAGGACAGCCACTTCATGCATGTTCTAAGCTTTTCAATGATACCACCCACTTCTGTCTGGCTGCTAAAATGATGGATAACGAAAACTATGCAGATGACCCCTGTCATATGATGAGTGTCTTACCTTCAGTCGACCGCAGCTCTGGCATAGCTCCAGCTAGGAATACTGCATACAAACAATATAATTTTATTTTATATAGCACCTTTCATGCCGAAGCAGTTCAAAGCGTTTTACAAAGAAAATATATTTAAAATACAAAAAAGTATATATTGAAAATAAACATACAATAAACCTAAAAATGCAATACAACAAAAAGACCAAACAGATTAAAAATACATTCAATTTAAAAGGTTAAGTTGTGTCTTAAGTCTTACTTTAAAAATTGCCATTGAAGGTGCATCTCTGACAGAGGATGGCAGTGAGTTGCACAATCTGGGTGCATTATAACAAAAAGCAGCCCCCCCCCCCCCCCCCCACACACACACTTATTGCTTCGAGGGTGCTTTACCCTCGGAACACAAAGCAAGCCACTGTCAGCTGACCTCAATGTACGCGTAGGATGATATGGAGTCAACAACAGCGCATGACTTGTAAGACCAGAAAACAGAGCATTACAGTAATCCAATCTAGATTAAATTAATGCATAACCTACTTTCTCAGCATCAGATAAGGAAAGAAATTATCTCATTTCAGCAATATTTCTCATATGATAAAAAGAGACTTTAGTAATTTGTTTAATATGAGGTTCAAAGCTTAGTTCAGAGTCAAAATAAACACCTAAGTTTCTCACCTTGGATTTCAAATTGGAAGTCAGGTTACCCAAATCTATATTTGTCGACTCTATCTGTTTCTGAGAACCTATTAATAAGACTTTTGTCTTACCTTGGTTTAATTGAAGAACATTTTGAGACATCCAACTGTTTATATCAGCAAGACACTTATAGTAGCATTGTTATCATCTGGTTTAACAGAGATGTAGGTATCTCTGAAACACGTTGTCTGTTGCAAGTTCAGTGTGTGGGGGTTTAAAAGTTGTACTGTACATATATTGCCCTCCAGACGCCGAGCAAAATAATCTGTTATACAATGACATTAGAAATGCATGTAGAAAAGGAGAAGTCATACTAATGGGGGATTTCAACTTCCCACATATAAAATGGGAAAACCTGGTGGGGAGCACGATGGACGAAAGTGAAATGGTGGAAATGACAAATGACTGCTTCCTAACGCAATTTGTCAAGGCACCGACTAGAGGGGAGACATGCCTTGATTTAGTCTTTTCAAATAATGAAGACAGAATAACGAAAACAGAGGTCAGAGAGTCATTGGCAAACTCATACCACAACATGGTCTCATTGGAAGTGTTTTTTAAAACCCCAAAAGTAATGACTAATGCTAAGGTTTACAATTTTAGAAAAGCAAACTATGAAGGTATGAAACAGAGACTAACAGAAGTAGATTGGAGTAAAATAGAGAAAACATCCACAGAATAAGGATGGCTGTTTTTTTAAAAATGTAGTAGTAGAGGAGCAAAACAATTACATCCCAAAAGCAGACAAATCTAAATCTAACACAAAAGGGCCAAAATGGTTTAATAGAAAAAAGGCACTTTACAGAGCATTTAAAAGGGACCAAAAACAAAGTACACAGAAAGAGTACTTGGAACTGCAAACGCAAGTCAAAAAGGAAGGAGAGATAGAAATCAACATTGATATGGTGGCTAAAACCAATTCCAAAATGTTTTTTCCAATATTATAATGGCAAGAGAACATTCAAAGAGGAGGTTAAATGTCTAAGAGACACAAATGATAAAATCATAGACGAAGAAAAAAAATAGTTTTAGATAACTTTAGCATAACAGAGGCAGAAGTGTTAAAGGGACTAGGAGCTCTTAACCCTTTGCAGTCCATTTATTAAATGTGCGTCAGGCACGCCAGGTCTAATTTATTTTCACACGCGCAATTAATTTTAGACGCGCTGTTTAAAAGTATTTTTTTTCACAGTCAAATGGGTTTAAAAGGCCCTGCATAACAACAAAGCACTCACTAGGCATCTAAAATGCTTTTCCAATATTATAACAGCAAGAGAACATTCAAAGAGGAGGTTAAATATCTAAGAGACACAAATGGCAAAATCATAGATGAAGAAAAAAAATAGCAAATATATTAAATGATTACTTTTCACAGGTTTTTAAAAAGGTGGACACAGCCAACATGCCCCACATGTCGACCTGTTCCTATGCAGTTTTAAATAACTTTAGCATAACAGAGGCAGAAGTGTTAAAGGGACTAGGTGCTCTTTAAACAAATCCCCTGGGCCGGATGAGATCCTCCCAATAGTACTCAAAGAAATGAAAGAAGTTATTTACAAACCGCTAACCAAGATCATGCAACAGTCTCTTGACACAGGGGCTGTACCGACAGACTGGAAAATTGCAAATGTAATGCTGATCCACAAAAAGGGAGACAAAACCCAACCAGGTAACTACAGACCAATAAGCCTGACTTCTACTATATGTAAACTTATGGAAACTATAATAAGATCCAAAATGGAAAATTACCTATTTGGAAACAATATCCTGGGAGACAGTCAGCATGGTTTTAGGAAAGGGAGATTGTGTCTAACTAACCTACTTGACTTTTTTGAGGATGCAACATCGACAATGGATAATTGCAAAGCATACAACATGGTTTATTTAGATTTCCAGAAAGCTTTTGACAAAGTCCCGCATAAAAGATTAATTCTCAAACTGAACACAGTAGGGATTCAAGGAAATGCATGCACATGGATTAGGGAGTGGTTATTATTATTATTTATTTCTTAGCAGACGCCCTTATCCAGGGCGACTTACAATCGTAAGCAAATACATTTCAAGTGTTACAATACAAGAAATACAATAACTTTTGTTCAAGCAAAGTACAAGTGTGACAAACCACAATTCAATAATACAGCAGATAATAGTGATAGTTACATCAGGATATGATTAAATAGTGATAGTTACATCAGGATGTGATTAAATACAAAGTACTACAGGTTAAACACTTGGCAGATTACAGTATTCTGAAGTACAGGATTAAATGCAGTAAAATAGGGGGCAGATAAGAGCAAAATAAAGCACATTTACATGAAGGGTGATAGTGTCCCAGGATACAAACAGAGGAGTTCTACAGGTGCTCTTTGAAGAGGTGAACATGTAGAAAAAAGAAAGTACTGATTAGAGGAGAAACCTCAAAATGGAGCAAGGTAACCAGTGGTGTACCACAGGGATCAGTATTAGGTCCTCTGCTATTCCTAATCTACATTAATGATTTAGATTCTGGTATGGTAAGCAAACTTGTTAAATTTGCAGACGACACAAAAATAGGAGGAGTGGCAAACACTGTTGCAGCAGCAAAGGTCATTCAAAATGATCTAGACAGCATTCAAAACTGGGCAGACACATGGCAAATGACGTTTAATAGAGAAAAGTGTAAAGCACTGCACGCAGGCAATAAAAATGTGCATTATAAATATCATATCGGAGATACTGAAATTGAAGAAGGGAACTATGAAAAAGACCTAGGAGTTTATATTGACTCAGAAATGTCTTCATCTAGACAATGTGGGGAAGCTATAAAAAAAGGCCAACAAGATGCTCTGATATATTGTGAGAAGTGTTGAATTTAAATCAAGGGAAGTAATGTTAAAACTTTACGATGCATTAGTAAGACCTCACCTAGAATATTGTGTTCAGTTCTGGTCACCTCGTTACAAAAAGGATATTACTGCTCTAGAAAGAGTGCAAAGAAGAGCAACCAGAATTATCCCGGGTTTAAAAGGCATGTCTTATGCAGACAGGCTAAAAGAATTGAATCTATTCAGCCTTGAACAAAGACGACTATGCGGTGATCTGATTCAAGCATTCAAAATCCTAAAAGGTATAGACAATGTCGACCCAGGGGACTTTTTTGACCTAAAAAAAGAAACAAGGACCAGGAGTCACAAATGGAGATTAGATAAAGGGGCATTCAGAACAGAAAATAGGAGGCACTTTTTTACACAGAGAATTGTGAGGGTCTGGAACCAATTCCCCAGTAATGTTGTTGAAGCTGAAACCCTGGGATCCTTCAAGAAGCTGCTTGATGAGATTTTGGGATCAATAAGTTACTAACAACCAAACAAGCAAGATGGGCTGAATGGCCTCCTCTCATTTGTAAACTTTCTTATGTTCTTAAGTGTTTGCTTAACTTTCTCTTCTAACAGGTCTGTTTTTTTTCTCCAGGGCATTGCTTGCAGATAAAGCGCAAGGCGCAGTGGGAAGTGCATTGATAGGCGCAGTGGGAAAGGCAGTGGGAGGCGCACTGGGAGATGCAGTGGGAGAGGCACTGGGAGATGCAGTGGGAGATGCACTGGGAGGCGCAATGGGAGAGGCACTGGGAGACCTAGGTGGAAACATAATTGGAAATGTAGCCGGAGGGGCAGTCGAGGACGCAGTGGGTGGGCTCATGTGAGTTACATTTAGTTTTGTTCTTGTTTTGTTTTTAATTAATAGGAAAATGCTCTTAATGATGATTATGACCTTGATGAAATCAAAACTTTGACCCACCTGCTAATCGCAAATTACAAACCCAGTATTAATGGCGTGTTCCCTCTGGGGTAGAATAACCTTCTGACAAAAAAGATGCCATCAGTACCAGGTTTGTAATTTGCGATTAGCGGGCAGCTCAAAGTTTTGATTTGGTCCAGCCCTATGTCTCTGTATAGTTGAGCCTGTCTCTCCTATCAGTTTAGTTGAGAAGAGGTATTGAGGTTAATGTATTAAAATGTTCTAGTCAAATGGTCCAAGATGTCAACAGCGAAAAAGACTTAAGATAAAAAAGACAGTATAATAAAAAGAAAGAAACTTACATTTGGAGGTCTACATTTTTTAATAATTGACTCAGAGATGGAATCGAGCTAACTGAGACATTGATGAAGTGATTTAGTAGAAACAGTGAAGAGCTTGATCGAGTTAAATAGCAGCCCTGCTTACTCAAGTGTTCACTGACAGGACCAGTTCAATCAGACTCCCAGTAATAACTTGTCAGTGTAGTTTTTGTTTTTTAATGTCTTCAATGATGTTTATATGGGTGTGTTTCTCCCAACAGTGGGAATGTCAATACGAAGAACATGTCGGGGTGCTGGAAAGGAATTAGGAATTTATGTAATAAAAAGGTGAAAGATGAAGAAATGGAGATGGGAGATGGAGGAGAAACTGTGTCCAACAAATACAGCACAGGTCAGATTTCCTTTAGAGAATGAGCAGATTTAATTTTTTTATTACATTTCAATACAATACTCCTCATCAATTTATAGTTATGAGATAATGTGACCTTCCAATGATAAAAAACACAGATCCCGTTTACATAGACATGCAAGTGTCAATATAGAGAATTACGACTTTGTTTACTGTGATGGGATAAAGGGAACTTTTCCTGTAAATCAAACTCCCAAGGGTAGTGATCCAACTCTGAATGCCCCTTACAAACATGGCGTGCCAGTGGCGTAAGTCACATGACAGATTCCGACGCAATACCAGATGCAGGCGTCATCTTTGTGAGTGGTATGTGCGATTGTAAACAGCTGGTTAGTTTAGCAAAATGGGATATATATATATATATATATATATATATATATATATATATATATATATATATATATATATAGTTGCATTTGATCTTTGATTTGTAAAAAAAAAAAAAAAAATTACTTTTTTCACACAGCTTTTATTATTATTTTTAAACTATTCAAATATTTGTACCAAAAGTATTCTTTCAAAATATTCAAAGATTTAAAGATTCAATATTATTTGAAAATATTTAAATTAGTAAAGTCATAAAAATAAACGTTATCGGCTCTGTTATCGGCAGCAGCAGGTGTTTTGTTTTTGTTTTGTTTTTTAAGGCTAACAAGGACAGGGGCTAACCTACCGTAAAACTTCAAACACCCCCGGCGTTTATTTACAACAGGCGATTATTTGAGACCCAGCGATCATATAGACAAGGAAACTTTGAAAAATGAACAAGCAGAAATACAAATTTGTATTGTGAATATACCGTAAGATTGTAAGGGTTTAAAAAGATTAGTGAACCAGACGTGTGTTATATAAATGCAAGCAGGCTACTTGAATCAAGCATAGAGCAGCGGTTACATTGTACTCACCATCTAATGTGATGCATGGGCTTGCATGTTGTGACACAGCTTGTCAAAATCCGGGTAACACTTTGAAGCATATTACGCATTTTGGCTTTTTTTCGGGTTTTTTTTACAAAAACACTGGTGAAGCCTCATCGTATTTTTGCGTGCATGTTTTTTTTTCCTCTTGTTTTTCATTACTAACTAAAGGCTCTCAGTAAAAAAATCCATATTTTAACTGCTTTTCTATCAGATTTTCATTTCAAACTTACTAGATGACCAAATGTACGAGGCGCGAGACACTTCTGTGCGACATGCAACAGTTAGGTGATTGGTTGAGATCAGTGGGTTGTAATGTGATTCCCGGTAGGCTATCACACTGCGCTGGCTACAACTATGTAGTGTAGTGTGTTAGCAGTGTGCAAGCAGACATGATACAAAATAAAAATAATAATAAAATAATAATAATAATAATAATAATAATAATAATAATAATACAGACAAGATACCGAGGTGGCCTCCTGCGACCCCATCCTCTGATTTGGTGACCCCAATTGGGGTCGCAACCCACAGTTTGGGAACTGCTACCTTAACTGGACTCTCCTGACTTGACGTCACAGTAAAAACAAACTCTAGTTTCTGCATAGTAGATTCGACACTATAGTCTTATGACTTACCTACCCAGCGTTTAATAGAGACCCAGAGTTTATTTACAACACTTATGAGCAGACCCGGCCGTATTGGAGACAGGCGATTTTTTGAGACCCGGCAATTATTTGAAGTTTTACGGTACTTTGAATTCAGAAGACATTGACATATTTGAAAATATTTAAACTATTTTCGTTCCAGGGCTGTAGTTTAGTATCGGGATTCCTCTGCTTCTGTGGGTGATGTTTGGCACTTAAAAGGGAACTCTGCTTAGTTCTGGTCCTTAAAACAAGAAGTCAGTACTAGAGGTGAGGTGAGCAGCGCTGCTGAAACTAACAAGTGTTTGTTTCTGTTTTCTTTAAACTCTAATCTTTGAAGACAAATAAGTTTTGACCTGTGGCGATCTACTTGCATAGCTGCGATGACCTCTGGTGCTTGCCTTGACGAACTGTGTGCAGTGGATTATCACCTCCCATTACCACCCTCATTCACTTTATTCATTGTTTTCATCTAAATAAATAAAATGAATTGTTTTCACCGCAATTTGCTAGGCTGTCTTGCATTATTTCCATCCATCCTGTCACATTTACAGTATCGTAGATACAGATAATGCTTTAGAAGGCAACTCCATATATAGGAGAGTTGTATAGCTTTGCTTTTAGGAATGTGAGGTTTGTGTAATATAATGTGTGATATTAAACAGCATGCAGCAAATATTCTGTGTTACTTTTTGCCTAAGCTGTTACCCAGTGTATTAACATTATTTAGAAAACAATTGAGTGCCAACAGCCAATCAGCTTCCAGATCTAGCGGTCTTCAATTTTGCATAAATGCCCGCTAGAACGTTGAAGTGCTTAACTGTGAATTCAATTTTAAATCAGTCTGCACATCGACGGGCTCTATCGCTTAAATATATACTTTTCTATCACAAACAAATGTACAATGAATTTTAATTTCTAAGGAGACTTGTTTTATTTCTTTTATAATGGAAACTATAAGATATAAAGAGCCACTGAGGAAACAGTTTAATAATGTATTTATGTGTGTGTTATTTAGTTAAGAACATAAGAACATAAGAAAGTTTACAAACGAGAGGAGGCCATTCAGCCCATCTTGCTCGTTTGGTTGTTAGTAGCTTATTGATCCCAGAATCTCATCAAGCAGCTTCTTGAAGGATCCCAGGGTGTCAGCTTCAACAACATTACTGGGGAGTTGGTTCCAGACCCTCACAATTCTCTGTGTAAAAAAGTGCCTTCTATTTTCTGTTCTGAATGCCCCTTTATCTAATCTCCATTTGTGACCCCTGGTCCTTGTTTCCTTTTTCAGGTCAAAAAAGTCCCCTGGGGCTGCAATTGCATTTAAAGTAGGGCTGGGACGATAGTGTTTTTTTTTTTTTTTTTTTTTTTACTATCGATGCATCGTTTTCATAAAGACCGATGCATCGTTTTTTCATAACTCAAAAGAAACGTGTAAATAATATCTACATATATTTTCATTAAATCTAATCACGAAAAGTAAACATTTCTCCAGTTAAACTTAAAACTACACATTTATAATTATTTATGCCTAGTCACACTGTCGGCGAGGTTCCCCACAAAAAGTTAATAAAACATTAAAAAATATTACTGTTTTACCTTAAGATGTCTTGACAGAAACTGGGGGGGGGGGGGGACTCCAATGGGGAACACAAGAATAACTATTTAAAGTAACAAAGTCTGTGCTCTCTCCAGAGCTTATTTTCTGTTTTTATTCAGATATATACAGCATCCACATTCCCCGGTTTCAAAGAATGGAGTTTGCTCACAAGCATCCCTGCTTTGCTGAACTCTCGCTCGCTCGGGATTGATGTTGCAGGGATACTTAACATGCTCTTTGCCAAGGCTGCTAGGTTGGGAAAGCGCGTCTGGTTATTTTTGCACCAAATCAGGGGATCTTCACTGATATTTAATGGCGTTTCAGAAGCATAAATCGTCATCTCTTGTTGGATTAAGGTTTCCTTGGAAGTAGTGTGTGTTTGTTGCCGTCCACGAAGTAACAATTCCATTGCTTGTTCGGTCTTCGTTTTCTTTTTAACAGGTAAGTCCTCTGTGCTGCACTCACTTGTACAGGCACGATTTCTGTCATTTTCGAGGTTGTCCTTCACCAGCCTCACTAGTTTTGGAAAACTGTGCTTCAGACATGCAGGCTTTGGCTTGTTCGGATAGGAAATCCAGATGGCGAAATCGTGGGGTCAAGAAATGACACAAAAAGCAGTGGCATAATTTCATTAGTTGGGTCATTCAGCTGATGTAAACAGAATCGCTGAGACAAATTACGCACTAGCTTATCTCTCAAACTCTGTGCAACTGGAGTTGGCAAATCAGTTTAACTTGAAGAAGATGGTGTCTCCTCTTCATCAGGAACTTCGGTCAGTCTGTGTTTTATCCCTGTTGCAAGTGGGTATAAAGAACTAGCCGTCATGTTTTTCTCTGCAATCAAAAGTACTGTAGCCAGTTTGAATGGCTGTAGTAGAGGTAGTATCACAGCCATTAGCTTCCACTGCTCAGTCGTGAGATCTAAAGTAGCTGCGTCAGACTTTTTGGACAAAACAATGGCCATTTTAATTCAAGAAGGCGTTCAAACATATAATAAACCGTGTTCCACTTTGTTTGTACGTCCTGTATTAACTTGAGTGGTGCTTTTTATGTGTTCAGCATTTCTGTTTGTTTCCTATTTCAAGTGCTTGTTCCTGTCTCACTCTTTTTAAAATGTGCAACCAGTCTCCTTGCTGCTGTCACTAACGTATGGACTTGCCGTACATCCTCCAAGCTTTTCTGAACGCAGAGATTTATATTGTGCCCTGCACAGCTCACACTTGCCACGCTACCAAAAAGTAACACAGCGCGCTCGCGTGCAGAAAGCAAAGACATTGCTCTGTACGCGCTGGCTGTGTTGTCATGAACACAAGCTATTACTTTTGTAGCCACTTCAAACTCTGTGATTAACTGATTGATCGCTTCTGCTAAATTCACAGCTGTGTGTCTCTCGTGTAATTTTAGTGTCGCTAATACTTTTGACTCGAGTTCCTAGTTTTGTTAATGTAATGGCAGGTGATGCTTCTTGTGCCATGCTTGTCCATACATCGGTAGTGATGGACATTGAATTACACTCTTGACTTAAATCCTGTCTAAGCTTTTCCTTTGCATGTTCGTGATCCAGAGTTATGAATTTGGAGATTGTCTTTCGACAGGACATTTCATAGCCCGGAACAAGATTCGCAATCAGATTTTTAAACGCAGCTCCCTCTACTATACTAACAGGTCTGCTATCTTGTGTGACAACATCCACTATCAGGCCTGTTACTTCTTTTGCTCGAATGCTTTTTAGATCACCTTTCATTTCAAAATAAGCTGTCACTGAATGTGTTGATTCCTTTTGTTTTTCTACTTATGTTCCCGTTGTCGTATTTTGTCGGGTGCTGTCTTACTAAATGATCCCGCAGGTTGGTGGTATTGCCACAGAAGCTCATTAAAACAACACAAACAGCGCATTTTACCTTTCCATTTTGTTCTTTTGTAAAAAAAAAAAAAATCCAAACGTCTGACAGTATTATTTAAAAATAAAATTGACAATTTTACTAGCAAAATCTGATCCTGAAATACGGCCTACCTCTAGTCTCTTCTCTAGTTTTTTTTGTTTTTGTTTTTGTCAGGCTTATTACTCTGAAAACGTACCTGCTGCGTAGGGGGCAGGGAGTTTTTTAAAAAATTATTATTTAAAGGAACCAAAGGAAAGGCAAGGAATAAGAGTGTAGATTTAAATTTTGCCGGTCCTAATAAAAAAAAAAGCAGTCCTATTAATGAACTGATAGACGCTTTCCATAGGTTTACATATAATAGAAGTCAGGCTTATTGGTCTGTAGTTACCTGGTTTGGTTTTGTCTCCCTTTTTGTGGATCGGTATTACGTTTGCAATTCTCCAGTCTGTCGGTACAACCCCTGTGTCAAGACTGTTGCATGATCTTGGTTAGCGGTTTATTAAAAACTTCTTTCATTTATTTGAGTACTATTGGGAGGATCTCATCCAGCCCAGGAGATTTGTTTATTTTAAGAGCTCCTAGTCCCTTTAACAATCGTTAATAAATTTGCTATTTTTTCTTTTCATCTATGATTTTGCCATTTGTATTTCTGAGACATTTTATAATATTAGAAAAATTTGCTGTAAAAAACACAACTCAATCTTTTTAGTCTCTAAAGGGGATGGCCTAGCCCCTGCTGGACAGGGGGGAGGAGCCAATGAGACCCGGTCAAGCCCACAAAGAGAGGGTGGGTGGAGTGTGGTGCAGGTCCTGGGTTCAAATCACAGGTGGGACACTGGCGGTGTTTACATGCAAGTTTTAATCGCGCTACTATAGTGCATTCATGACGTGTCACGCGCAAATGACGCATGATTGTGCCCGTTCCTAAAGTGCACGGCAAAAAAGTGTGTGAGTCAAGTGTCATTACACTTTGGTAAAGCACGGTAAAGTGCGCGCTAATTGGCCTAATCAGTCCCATAGCAACAAACTCCACAGTCATGCAAAATACTTGATAGACTTTTAGACTTTCATGAAATAACACCATACCTCCGCCACTTCCCCTATGTAAAAGAACGCTCTTCTCTGGGATACGGTCTTTCTGTCCTCTGTAGCGTAAGTAAGATTTTCCTTATCCCAGTCTTACTAATACAAATCAGTTAAATATACATCCATCCATTATTATCAATCCGCTTCTCCTGATGAAGATCGCGGCTAAATTATATATAAATTGCATATAGAGATGTTGATTTTATTCCATTATTTATTAATTTCAGTGTATTATGAACGATGCATGTGTCGCGCCCCCGAAATAAATATAGCCAGACTACGCCACCTTATGTTTAAAGAAAATAAGGAATTCTGTTCTATTATAATTACCTTCTACTTTCATTGACACAGGTTCGAATTATCAACAAAGGGGGACCGCAACTAGCCCACATCAAAGAACACAGAGAAGTAGCAATATGCAATTCTTTATTAAAAACAGGAAATAGTCAAAACTTGGCATTAATATACCACACCTCGTCACTAACAAGAAAAGTCAAAGTAATACAGTAAAATGTGCATGACCAGTCCTTATTCAATATTGCACTTGCCCTGGCTGGATTGTCAGTAGGGGACGTGGTTCCAATCTCCTGCCACCCCAAATTTCAAAACTGCTCAATTATCCCTTTCCCCAACAGGGGGCGTGTCACAAAGACGGCCAGAGTGGGTGGCGTCAGACCAGACAGGAATACACAGACAGAGACGGTGGTGATGATGAGCTGAGTGCAATGGCTGCACTCAGCGTTTATTAACAAAATAAAAAGGTTTAACAAACAGAACACAAAACAGGACACGGCACTTGAGCCAAAATAAACAGACAAACAAAACGAACTACACAGACAAACACGGTGAGCTTCTTTTACTATTATTATTTTTACAATACCCTCCGTCTCCTAACCCGTTCTCCACTCACCGAACACCAACCCCCAGTGAGTGAAAACATGCAGCTTTTATGCAGTTGTACCGAGATTCGATTGCTAGTCAATCATTCAATTGGAATCTCGGTACAACTGCACGTGAATTAATTAAAGTGCAATTCCCCGTGCTCACATATTACTTTTTACTTGCACGTGATGTGATGTGCCATCCCCGTGCCTAACTACAAATATACAATTTACACACACGTGAAACACAGACCGCTTATATCCCGTGTACCAATGCCTATACACCAACATTAACATACGCACGCATACATACATACACAGAACACACAAATGCACACAGGGGCGGGGCACTTTGCCACATATACCCCCCCCTTGTGCGCAGCACACATGGCCTCAACGGCCACCTCCCCCCTTAAAAATCCAGCAGTCCAGGACAAAGTCTCGGGCTGGGAAGGGAGGCTTCAGTAGGCCCATGGCTGGCAATGCTGTCAGCTCCCCTGCCGGTAGTGGCACGGCTGACAGCATGCTGGTCCCGTCCTGCAGCGAAAAAGCTGCGGGGGCGGGTGGTCCCCCGACCTCCCCCTTCTTTGTAGCCGGCAGCTCCTGCTCCTCTGCTCCGGGCGGTGGCGGAGGCAGAGGCAGCTCCAGCTCCTCTGCTCCTGGCGGTGGTGGAGGCAGAGGCAGCTCCAGCTCCTCTGCTCCTGGCGGTGGTGGAGGCAGTGGCAGCTCCAGCTCCTCTGCTCCTGGCGGTGGTGGAGGCAGAGGCAGCTCCAGCTCCTCTGCTCCTGGCGGTGGTGGAGGCAGAGGCAGCTCCAGCTCCTCTGCTCCTGGCGGTGGTGGAGGCAGAGGCAGCTCCAGCTCCTCTGCTCCTGGCGGTGGTGGAGGCAGAGGCAGCTCCAGCTCCTCTGCTCCTGGCGGTGCTGGCTCCCTCTGCTGTGGCGGCTGGGCATGTGCGCGCCGTGCTGCCTTCAGCAGCATAGCGAGAGGCTGCTGGGGGACACCAGCATCCTGCCCTTCTCCCCCCCAAAAATTTTCAGGGGGTTGAGCCTGTAACCCCTCCCCTTCCGGCTCTTGGGGCTGAACCAGCAGGCATTTTCCCTCTGCTGGTGGAGGTGGGACCAGCAGGCATTCTCCCTCTGCTGGCCGCTTGGGTCCTACGGCTGTGGAAGCCCCGACTTCCCTCTTTTTGGGCTGTGGACGCACCGACTCCTCCCTTTTGGGCTGTGGACGCACCGACTCCTCCCTTTTGGGCTGTGGACGCACCGACTCCTCCCTTTTGGGCTGTGGACGCACCGACTCCTCCCTTTTGGGCTGTGGACGCACCGACTCCTCCCTTTTGGGCTGTGGACGCACCGACTCCTCCCTTTTGGGCTGTGGACGCACCGACTCCTCCCTTTTGGGCTGTGGACGCACCGACTCCTCCCTTTTGGGCTGTGGACGCACCGACTCCTCCCTTTTGGGCTGTGGACGCACCGACTCCCCCCTCTTGGGCTGTGGACGTTCGGGCTCCCCCCACTCAGGCGTAGGACGTTCGGGCTCCTCCCACTCAGGCGTAGGACGTTCGGGCTCCTCCCACTCAGGCGTAGGACGTTCGGGCTCCTCCCACTCAGGCGTAGGACGTTCGGGCTCCTCCCACTCAGGCGTAGGACGTTCGGGCTCCTCCCACTCAGGCGTAGGACGTTCGGGCTCCTCCCACTCAGGCGTAGGACGTTCGGGCTCCTTCCACTCAGGCGTAGGACGTTCAGGCTCCTCCCATTTGGGCTGTGGACGCTCAGGCTCCTCCCATTTGGGCTGTGGACGCTCAGGCTCCTCCCCATAGCTGCGGAAGGGACAGTGGGCGAACAGGTGATCCTGGTCGCAGAGGAGGCACACCGGCGATGGCTTGTTACATCGCCGTGGATGCCTAGCCCTTAGGCGGCACTCCTCCTCCCTGTCCTTCACCTCTTTATCCGTCTCTGCCTCCCGCTTGGGCTGTGAAGGCAAAACCAGCAGGCATTCACCCTCTGCTGGTGGAGATGGGGACAGCAGGTACTCACCCTCTGCTGGTGGAGATGGGGACAGCAGGTACTCACCCTCTGCTGGTGGTCCTGCTACCTGGGCTGCTGTTCCATTTATGGTTGCCTCCAGGTAGCTGAGGACAAACTCCACACCTTCCTCCAAGGTGTTTGGGGTGTGTTCCTCCTGATAGGCCTCCCATCTCTCACTGTCCATCATCCACAGGGCCCGGACGACTATGGGCAGAGACTGGGCCTCCAGCCCAGCATTCTCCAGGAACCAGCCCCGCAGTTTGATGGCGTCCTCTGCCATTGACTTTTTTTTTTTTTTTTTTTCTTTTTTTCCCCAAAACAATTTTTTTTTTTTTTTTTAAAATCCAGACCCCTCCTGGTCTGACGCTTGGAGGCGCGGCTATCCCACGATAACACCACGTGTCACAAAGACGGCCAGAGTGGGTGGCGTCAGACCAGACAGGAATACACAGACAGAGACGGTGGTGATGATGAGCTGAGTGCAATGGCTGCACTCAGCGTTTATTAACAAAATAAAAAGGTTTAACAAACAGAACACAAAACAGGACACGGCACTTGAGCCAAAATAAACAGACAAACAAAACGAACTACACAGACAAACACGGTGAGCTTCTTTTACTATTATTATTTTTACAATACCCTCCGTCTCCTAACCCGTTCTCCACTCACCGAACACCAACCCCCAGTGAGTGAAAACATGCAGCTTTTATGCAGTTGTACTGAGATTCGATTGCTAGTCAATCATTCAATTGGAATCTCGGTACAACTGCACGTGAATTAATTAAAGTGCAATTCCCCGTGCTCACATATTACTTTTTACTTGCACGTGATGTGATGTGCCATCCCCGTGCCTAACTACAAATATACAATTTACACACACGTGAAACACAGACCGCTTATATCCCGTGTACCAATGCCTATACACCAACATTAACATACGCACGCATACATACATACACAGAACACACAAATGCACACAGGGGCGGGGCACTTTGCCACAGGGCGCCACTCCACCACTGAGTCCAAGCCAACAGACTAATAACACCAAGCCTTCCCCAAAGTCAATTGAGTTTAGAAAGAATGTTTCAATCTGCAACCGAGCAGGGCCTCCAGTCTCGATCTAAAATAAGATATTGCACACGACACAGGTTTCCTAATAAAAATAAAGCAAAAGGTCAGTGCACTACAAGACATTTCAATTCAACTACTAATTTATACAACAAATTAAAATAGTATAATCAAACCAGAGAGATTACCATTAAGCAAATTACTAATTAAAATTAATCACAAACACATATCTATAACCATATATCAATACACATATCTAGATCTATGTATAAATACAGTATAATCTAGTAACAGATATAACCTAATAGCATATACAACCTAGCAGCTTTATGTAGTTTAGCAACAGATACAGTCTAGCAGCGTTATATAATTTTAGCAGCAGATACAATTTAGCAGCATTGTCTAGTGTAGCAGCCAAGTATAATCTACCAGCATTTGTAGCAGTAAAATACAGCCCTGCATCAGTTTAATTCTGGCTGTAATGTAAAGCAGGGAACAGGGAAAAGACTCCGCTGATAAGTTATAATAAAAAGTAACAATAACTCAATGAAAAGGTGTGTGACTACTGCAGTTCGAGCATAATGCACCACAACAAAACACTTAACTGGTGGTTGACGACCCACAACTCCCAATCCAGCGTCTCGGGCAGCTCTCGCTCTCAAAGTGCTCGTGCTTTTCACTTCTCTCCAACCAACGCCGCTCAGCTGGTCGTCTTCAACTCCTCACGTCCCGATTTCTCTTTAGTCTCGTTCCCAATACACCAAGTGTCCCGTGCTGCTACCTGCAACACTCCGATCTCCTTGCTTTCTTTAGTCTTATATTTGTTTTGTTCTTTTCTCTATCCCCGCGTTCTGCTTTCTCCCTGTCTTATTTCTTCCTCTTTCTTTTCTTTCCACCTTGTTCTAACTTCGTTTATTCACTTTGTTTTCTGAACTCGTTTTCTGAACTCATTTTCTGAACTGCGTCTCTTGAACTGCGTTTCTCTATATCCTCTTTTTTATTCCCTCTTTGTAGTGAACAGCTGATTAAATTATTGTCCACACCTGCGATCCAAACAGTGATTTCAAGCGGTAGACACCGGTGACGTTGCCATAGGAACAGGTAACACAGCGTGTGTACGAAAACGTAAAAAACAAAATAAATCAATATATCAATAACGTGCTTAAATTAAATCATTCCAACAACACAATGTGAAAAAAAGGAAAAATGAATAAAACATTCTAAAAATCACAACAATATAATTCAATAAATCACATACACTTTTGTCACCCGTGACACATGAGAACTACTAGATCGTTATGGCCAGCATTATTATCATAATAATAATAATAATAATAATAATAATAATAATAATAATAATAATAATAATAATAATACCAATAATGTAGCTTTTTTCCCCCTAGGATGTTTCAAGCTTCCACCCCTTCTGACAGCACGCAAAACCAGGACCTGGGGGTTATAGATGAACTGGATCGACCTCGCCAAATAAATGCCACCGTTTTCACCAGTATTACCGGTGCTCTGGTTGCACTTGATATAAATAGAACGCTCCTGCAAGTACGAGATAAATTCAGGGAATTGAAATATCTGTACCTGCAGGAGAGAAAACGCCTGCAGTCCTGCGGTCAAAGCTCGAGGTCCCAATTTCGGAAATGCACTGGTTAATGGGTGACCGGCCAGTGGCAGTGGCATCGGACCATTTGCTGGAGTCCTCAACATTCCAGACGTCCTGTGAAATACCAGCCCCATCAATACAATATGGTAATTGCGCCAGCCATCATTTACTTTTCTAAACTAAAATATGCTAGCTCGGTAAAGTTAGCTTGACGTTTGATATTCGTTTGATATTCGACTCAATCTAACCCGAAATGAATGAAAATGGCTGTATCTCGCCAACCACAGAAGCTAGAGTGCTCAAACCAACTTTAATTTAAAGGAGACCAATTGTGAATTGTGTCACAGTCTCTGTTTTACATGTGAGTCCTAAGACTAATTTATGGAAAATAATAACATACTGCACATACGCACACTTAGCCTCAGCCACGCGTAAAAGGGCTTTATCTCCTCAACCACAGTAGCTAGAGCGTCCAAACCAACTTTAATGTAAAGAAGACAAATTGTGACCTGTTGCACAAGCTCGCCTTGTGAAATCATGTGATACATGTGAATCAAACAAATACATTGTGAAAAACAATAACATACCGCATGTACGCACACAGCCTACCTGACACGCGTAAAATGGCTTTATCTCCGCAACCACAGCAGCTACAGCACTCAAACCAACTTTAATTTAAAGGATGCCAAATGTGAATTATTTCACAGTCTGTGTTTTACCTGTGAAGCCTAAGAATAATTTGTGAATACAATAACATATCGCATAAACACACCACCGTCCCAGCGTCAATTAAAAGTGCTTGATATCCCCAACCACAGCAGCTAGCGTTTTCAAAACAACTTTAATTTAAAGAAGACAAGTTGTGAATTGTTTCACAGCTTCTGTTTTACATGTGAATCCTAATAATAATTTGTGAAAAAAAAAACAAATGATTGGGGATATCAAGTCATTTTACGCATGTCGGGCTAAGTGTGTGCGCATATGCGATATGTTTTATTTTTCACATATTATTCTTAGGATTCACATGTAAAACAAAAGCTTTGAAGCAATTCACAACTGTTCTTCTTTAAATTAATGTTGGTTTGAACGCTGTAGCTGCTGATCCAGGAGCATCGTCTGATCAACAGCACCAAGAGGTGGTTGCGTTGCACGCCGGATTTCTGCGCACAATACGATTCCTTTCCTGCAAACCCATTGCATGGGACTGAAGGAGTTCTTCCCATACAAGACTTAATCTAGCCAGTGTTTGTCTGCGTCTTCTCCATCCATCCATTTTTGTTGCAACTACGTTGTAAGTAGGCCTATGATTTTATATACCCTTATAACTAATTAACAAATACACACACATTAGGTATTTATTATATTAACAGCGTTTGTGTAAGTTTCCACATTTTCTGCATAATTAATTTTAATATTTCAACAAAGTACCTGTGTTTGAAACCAACACATCATGAGCTGTTTTTAATATATTTGTTCCACATTAACGCATATTTGTGATTATTGAACGCATAATACTTTTATTTAGCACATTAACAGTTACGCACTTGGCTAAGACTAATATATATGGGTGTGTGAAAGGACATCAGTAGCCTAAGAAGCATAAGAAAAGCAGTAATGGGAATTGGCGAGTGCTGTCGGTTTTTGTACACATGCTACGTCTACCATTTCTAGAACAACTAATTCTAAACAATAATAGTAATAACTATTATTATTTTCTTCTTCTTGGCAGCATGAACCGTTTTAACTGCAAGCCTTTTGCATTCTAGACAGATGGGGGTAACCTTCTCTTCATCTCTGCTAGCGTGTAAAGCCTCATGTAAACCCCTACGCATTATTTGAACGATATCCTTTATCGCGCAGCATCTCTTTTCAGTGCGTTTGGTGATTTTTAAATAAACCCTCCCATTATTTTATTATTAATGAGGTTGTTTGCATTTGGACGACTAAATTCTCTCTCTAAAATAAACTCTCATGTAAACGTGGAAGCAGAACTGTCATGATCATAAAAGCGCGAGAGATCTGTTGTCACGCTTTTCAGTTTTTATTTGTAAACTGCCCCACTGAGTAAAAGACCAACTCCTCAAAATAAGCCTGGAAGTGGGTTTTTTAAATAAATAATTGACAGGTTTAGTGAAGCGTATTATACAACAAGGCAGGAGCCTATGTCAATTCCGTCAGACATCCCACCTATCAATCCACCAGAATACCAAATGGAGGACTGTGCACCTAAGTGGAAAGAAATAGAGCAAGCTGTGAAAAAAGCAAGGGCTTCATCATCTCCAGGGCCTAATGGAGTTCCGTACAGAGTGTACAAGAGTGCTTCAGGAGTTCTACGAATTCTGTGGAAATTGATGAAAGTGGCATGGGAAAAACAGGTTGTACCAAGAGCATGGCGCCGAGCAGGTGGAGTCTTTATACCTAAAGAAAAAGATTCTACAAGCATCAGTCAGTTTCGTCCCATTTCCCTATTAAACGTAGAAGGCAAGATTTTCTTCAGCATTATTGCTCAGAGATTGTCAGCTTACCT
Organism: Acipenser ruthenus; assembly: GCF_902713425.1. Classification (NCBI taxonomy): domain Eukaryota; kingdom Metazoa; phylum Chordata; class Actinopteri; order Acipenseriformes; family Acipenseridae; genus Acipenser; species Acipenser ruthenus. The sequence continues at coordinate 28,774,158 of NC_081195.1, forward strand.
ATTAAAGAACTGCTTCATTGACACTTCAATACAAAAAGCGGGCATTCCAGGTTTCCCAGGTTGCTTAGAACACATCAATGTGATCTGGCAACAAATTCAATCAGCTAAAAAGGAGAGGAAGGAGCTCCATGTGACATTCCTGGATTTGGCTAATGCATATGGTTCAGTGCCACATGAACTACTTTGGGCAGCATTTGATTTTTTCAGTGTACCGATGACAATAACAAATTTAGTGAAAGCCTATTTTGGAGATTTGCAATTCAGTTTTTCAACTTCAGAATTCAGCACTACATGGCAATGCCTAGAGGTTGGAATAATGGCAGGATGCACCATTTCTCCGCTGGCTTTTACCATGGCAATGGAAGTAATCATTAGGGCATCAAAATGGGTAGTAGGAGGAGAGCGCTTGGCTTCTGGAATGCGACTACCACCAATTCGAGCATACATGGATGACATGACAACCATGACTACAACAGTAGCCTGCACTAATCGATTATTGGGCAAATTAACCAATAACATTGAATGGGCACGAATGCAATTCAAGCCCACTAAATCAAGGAGCATCTCTATAATTAAAGGCAAAGTAGTAGATAAAACATTCTTCATTAATGGTGAGGCAATACCAACAGTGTCTGAGAAGCCAGTGAAGAGTCTTGGGAGATGGTACGACGGGGATCTAAAGGACACAGTTCGTGTGGGAGAAGTTAGACAACAAGCAGTGGAAGGGTTGAAGAGCATAGACAGCAGCGCTCTACCAGGTAAACTAAAACTCTGGTGCTTTCAGTTTGGTCTACTGCCGAGGTTGCTGTGGCCACTGACTGTGTACGAGGTTTCTTTGACAACAGTAGAGAAGCTGGAAGCTTTAATCAGTTCATACATCAGGAAATGGTTGGGAGTTCCACGCTGCCTCAGCAGAGTGGGACTTTATAGTAAAGGAATACTGCAGCTACCAGTCTCTGCTCTAACCGAGGAGTTTAAGTGCGCCAAGGTCAGATTGGAAATGACATTAGTAGAGTCACGCGATAAATGCGTAAGGGAGGCAGCACCTGTGTTGAAAACTGGAAGAATGTGGGCGGCAAAGAAAGCTGTGGAAGATGCAAAGGCTGCCCTTCGAATTGGTGATATCATGGGGCAAGTTCAGCATGGAAGAGGGGGTCTTGGTTTCAGTTCAACTCCTCCTACATGGCACAAGGCGCCCCCAGCTCAAAGAAGGAAGCTGGTAGTCAACGAGGTGCAAAAGCAGGAGGAGAGGATGAGGTGTATAAAGGCCATTTCCCAGGCCAAACAGGGAGAATGGATGAGATGGGAGAGTGTGGAACAACGCAAGATTGGCTGGCAAGACCTATGGTCAATGGAACAGAGCAGGATCAGTTTCCTCATCAGGTCAACATATGATGTTCTCCCATCACCACAGAACCTAAACCTCTGGGTAGGAGAGGATCCCTCATGTCCTTTGTGTTCATCACCTGCAACATTAAGGCACATTTTGACAGGATGTAAGGTGGCTCTTAGCCAAGGACGGTTTACTTGGCGCCATGACCAGGTGCTGCGATGTTTGGCCTTAGCATTGGAAGACAAGCGTAACATGACCAATAAGTTGCCACCTGTTCCATCAAAACATTACACACAAAAGACAACATTCCTCCGCCCAGGAGAGCAACCACCAAGAAAAGGTGTTAAAACCAATCCTCGCCCAGGACAACTGGAAGCTGCTAGAGACTGGAAAATGCTGGCAGATGTTGGTCAACGGCTTATTTTTCCACCTGAGATTGCCACCACTAACCTTCGACCAGATATTGTCTTGTGGTCTGGATCAGCACGCCTTGTTCACCTGGTAGAGTTAACAGTGCCATGGGAGGATGCTGTAGATGAGGCGTATGAGAGGAAGAAACTGCGGTATGCTCAACTAGCCACTGAAGCGGAACAGCGAGGATGGAGAGTTCGGGTTTACCCAGTGGAAGTGGGTTGTCGAGGATTTGTGGCACACTCTACAACCCGGTTTCTCAGAGACGTCGGATTCAGTGGCCAAGAGTTGCGTCGCACAGTGAAGAACTTATCTGAAGCAGCAGAGAGGAGCAGCAACTGGCTGTGGTTGAGACGGAAAGATTCTGGCTGGGGACAGGTAAGTAAGCTGGGCTGAGTTGAGTGGGGGACGGAGGGGGGTGATGCTGGGACGCCAGAATCACCGTCGAGCCCTCTTGAGGTGTCGTGGGCTAGTCGACGAAACACTGAGGATGGAAGGTGCCCACTTGAAAACCCCAGAGATGTACCCTACTTAGCTCAATCCAGACGGTTGTCATGCTGATGCGCTGGGGAGGCCGCACTTTGGTTGATCCCCGGAGCCAGCATCGCAGCCGTTGTGTGTGCTGATGCGCCAGGGAGGCAAAATAAGCTGATCCCTGGAGCCAGCATTACACTTCAGCCATTAACACCAGTCAGAAGGATATCTACATCATCATATGGAAGGAAACGTAAATGGATGGAGACGCATATGGATCACATTAGTTTACTGTAAAGCTACGTCTTAGTTGGTGCTTATCTTGGCGAGAGCCGGGTTCAAATCAGCATGAAGTTTAACATCTACTCTCGTGTAATGGAAATCATAACAAAGTATATAACTATAAAAGTAATAATGTGAAAAATAATGCTTGTAATAATAAAATTAATTTTGTTTGTTTCTTATGTTCTTATGTTCTCCCTGGTGCATCAACACACACTACAGCCACGATGCCCTAAGGAACAACCAAATACAGTGGAGTGATTAAATCTAATCAAATAGGTCACAGAAGGCAATACATAACCATACAAGTGTCTGGCATACATACAGTCAGATTAAATCGACTACATAAGAACATAAGAAAGTTTACAAACGAGAGGAGGCCATTCGGTCCATCTTGCTTGTTTGGTTGTTAGTAGCTTATTGATCCCAGAATCTCATCAAGCAGCTTCTTGAAGGATCCCAGGGTGTCAGCCTCAACAACATTACTGGGGAGTTGGTTCCAGACCCTCACAATTCTCTGTGTAAAAAAGTGCCTCCTATCTTCTGTTCTGAATGCCCCCTTTATCTAATCTCCATTTGTGACCCCTGGTCCTTGTTTATTTTTTCAGGTCAAAAAAGTCCCCTGGGGCTGCAATTGCATTTAAAGTAGGGCTGGGACGATAGTGTTTTTTTTTTTTTTTTTTTTTTTACTATCGATGCATCGTTTTCATAAAGACCGATGCATCGTTTTTTCATAACTCAAAAGAAACGTGTAAATAATATCTACATATATTTTCATTAAATCTAATCACGAAAAGTAAACATTTCTCCAGTTAAACTTAAAACTACACATTTATAATTATTTATGTCTAGTCACACTGTCGGTGAGGTTCCCCACAAAATGTTAATAAAACATTAAAAATATTACTGTCTTACCTTAAGATGTCTTGACAGCAACTGGATGGGGGGGGGAGGGGGGGAGGGGGGGGGGGGGGGGACTCCGATGGGGAACACAAGAATAACTATTTAAAGTAACAAAGTCTGTGCCCTCTCCAGAGCTTATTTTCTGTTTTTATTCAGAAATATACAGCATCCACATTCCCCGGTTTCAAAGAAGAACGGAGTTTGCTCACAAGCATCCCTGCTTTGCTGAACTCTCGCTCGCTCGGGATTGATGTTGCAGGGATACTTAACATGCTCTTTGCCAAGGCTGCTAGGTTGGGAAAGCGCGTCTGGTTATTTTTGCACCAAATCAGGGGATCTTCACTGATATTTAATGGCGTTTCAGAAGCATAAATCGTCATCTCTTGTTGGATTAAGGTTTCGTTGGAAGTAGTGTGTGTTTATTGCCGTCCACGAAGTAACAATTCCATTGCTTGTTCGGTCTTCATTTTCTTTTTAACAGGTAAGTCCTCTGTGCTGCACTCACTTGTACAGGCACGATTTCTGTCATTTTCGAGGTTGTCCTCCACCACTAGTTTGGAAGACTGTGCTTCAGACACGCAGGCTTTGGCTTGTTCGGATAGGAAATCCAGATGGTGAAATCGTGGGGTCAAGAAATGACTCAAAAAGCAGTGGCATAACTTCATTAGTTGGGTCATTCAGCTGATGTAAACAAAATCGCTGAGACAAATTACGCACTAGCTTATCTCTCAAACTCTGTGAAACTGGAGTTGGCAAATCAGTTTAACTTGAAGAAGATGGTGTCTCCTCTTCATCAGGAACTTCGGTCAGTCTGTGTTTTATCCCTGTTGCAAGTGGGTACAAAGAACTAGCCGTCATGTTTTTCTCTGCACTCAAAAGTACTGTAGCCAGTTTGAATGGCTGTAGTAGAGGTAGTATCTCAGCCATTAGCTTCCACTGCTCAGTCGTGAGATCTAAAGTAGCTGCGTCAGACTTTTTGGACAAAACAGCAAGAACTGGCCATTTTAATTTAAGAAGGCGTTCAAACATATAATAAACCGTGTTCCACTTTGTTTGTACGTCCTGTATTAACTTGAGTGGTGCTTTTTATGTGTTCAGCATTTCTGTTTGTTTCCTATTTCAAGTGCTTGTTCCTGTCTCACTCTTTTTAAAATGTGCAACCAGTCTCCTTGCTGCTGTCACTAACGTATGGACTTGTCGTACATCCTCCAAGCTTTTTCTGAATGCAGAGATTTATATTGTGCCCTGCACAGCTCACACTTGCCACGCTACCAAAAAGTAACACAGCACGCTCGCGTGCAGAAAGCAAAGACATTGCTCTGCACGCGCTGGCTGTGTTGTCATGAACACAAGCTATTACTTTTGTAGCCACTTCAAACTCTGTGATTAACTGATTGATCGCTTTTGCTAAATTCACAGCTGTGTGTCTCTCGTGTAATTTTCGTGTCGCTAATACTTTTGACTCGAGTTCCTAGTTTTGTTAATGTAATGGCAGGTGATGCTTCTTGTGCCATGCTTGTCCATACATCGGTAGTGATGGACATTGAATTACACTCCTGACTTAAATCCTGTCTAAGCTTTTCCTTTGCATGTTCGTGATCCAGAGTTATGAATTTGGAGATTGTCTTTCGACAGGACATTTCATAGCCCGGAGCAAGATTCGCAATCAGATTTTTAAACGCAGCTCCCTCTACTATACTAACAGGTCTGATATCTTGTGTGACAACATCCACTATCAGGCCTGTTACTTCTTTTGCTCGAATGCTTTTTAGATCACCTTTATTTTCAAAATAAGCTGTCACTGAATGTGTTGCGTCCTTTTGTTTTTTTTACTTATGTTCCCGTTGTCGTATTTTGTCGGGTGCTGTCTTACTAAATGATCCCGAAGGTTGGTGGTTTTGCCACAGAAGCTCATTAAAACAACACAAACAGCGTATTTTACCTTTCCATTTTGTTCTTTTGTAAAAATAATAATAATAATAATAATTCCAAACGTCTGACGGTAATATTTAAAAATAAAATTGACAATTTTACTAGCAAAATCTGATCCTGAAATACGGCCTACCTCTAGTCTCTTCTCTAGTTTTTTTTTTTTGTTTTTGTCACGCTTATTACTCTGAAAACGTACCTGCTGCGTAGGGGGCAGGGAGTTTTTTTTTAAAAAATTATTATTTAAAGGAACCAAAGGAAAGGCAAGGAATAAGAGTGTAGATTTAAATTTTGCCGGTCCTAATAAAAAAAAAACAGTCCTATTAATGAACTGATAGACGCTTTCCATAGGTTTTCATATAATAGAAGTCAGGCTTATTGGTCTGTAGTTACCTGGTTTGGTTTTGTCTCCCTTTTTGTGGATCGGTATTACGTTTGCAATTCTCCAGTCTGTCGGTACAACCCCTGTGTCAAGACTGTTGCATGATCTTGGTTAGCGGTTTATTAAAAACTTATTTCATTTATTTGAGTACTATTGGGAGGATCTCATCCAGCCCAGGAGATTTGTTTATTTTAAGAGCTCCTAGTCCCTTTAACAATCGTTAATAAATTTGCTATTTTTTCTTTTCATCTATGATTTTGCCATTTGTATTTCTGAGACATTTTATAATATTAGAAAAACTTGCTGTAAAAAACACAACTCAATCTTTTTAGTCTCTAAAGGGGATGGCCTAGCCCCTGCTGGACAGGGGGGAGGAGCCAATGAGACCCGGTCAAGCCCACAAAGAGAGGGTGGGTGGAGTGTGGTGCAGGTCCTGGGTTCAAATCCCAGGTGGGGCACTGGCGGTGTTTACATGCAAGTTTTAATCGCGCTACTATAGTGCATTCATGACGTGTCACGCGCAAATGACGCATGATTGTGCCCGTTCCTAAAGTGCACGGCAAAAAAGTGTGTGACTCAAGTGTCATTACACTTTGGTAAAGCACGGTAAAGTGCGCGCTAATTGGCCTAATTAGTCCCATAGCAACAAACTCCACAGTCATGCAAAATACTTGATAGACTTTTAGACTTTCATGAAATAACACGATACCTCCGCCACTTCCCCTACACTGTAAATAAATGCTGTATTTTTAGGTGGGATTAACCTTATTTTTTACATACATTTTTCAGTTTTTTTTAATTAAATGCAAAACATTTCAATATTACTGCAAAATACTTTTTTAAAAAATATGTACTATTAATTTTACGGAAATATACACTGAAAAACATGTACGTATGTAATTTGCTTACAAAATGATAAATTCCGTTAAATTAAAGAAGATAACTTTTAAAAAACCGCACAAGCTGTATTTATAACGACACAAACTTTAATGTTAATGTATGTAACTGTTATTTAAAAAACTGTAAATTACTGCTAAATTAATTATTTAACAGGCTTATCTGAGTTGAATTAAATAATGAAAAAAGCTAAAAGTGTTTACTTTTCAATGTCGTTCAGATTTGTTAAAATGAGTTGTGCTTTAGTTTTCTTCCTAAAATAATAGGTCTACTTAATTTCAATGACTGGAAATAAACAAGAAAAGCTGCACATTTTAAACTCAATTCCCGGAGGGCCGTGTGTAGCCTACGCTTTTCGTTCCACCCAAGTCCTCAATGACTTAATTTGATTAATTATTCAATTAGCTAGATACATTTAACACCTATCCAGGCCCCAAACTAGTATATGAGGATCGGCAACTGTACCTTGAATCAAATGCACGTTTCAACCATCAATTTAAAATACCTCGCAATTTAAAAACAATATATATATATATATATATATATATATATATATATATATATATATATATATATATATATATATATATATATATATATATATATATATATGTTAAATCGAATGAATAATAAGTCAATTAAGTAATTAAGGATTGAGGTGTGAAATGAAAACTTGTGTGAAATGAAAACTGAGTTTGACACTCCTCTTTTAAACCCTTCGATTTAAAAAGCGCTGCATTGATAACAAGCCAGCACTGCTGCACAGCCTCACTGACAAAGCCGACGAGCTGACGAAGCTCTGTTCACCACCACCCTGTTATCAGTAAACTTTCTTTTTTTTTTTTTAAATGTCATATTGATGATTAATTCATTCATTTCTAATATTAATTAATTATATATATATATATATATATATATATATATATATATATATATATATATATATATATATATATATATATATATATAGTTGTATTAGTTGAACACTTATAAGAGAAGGAAATATTTCAAACTGTATCCCTCTACAAAGCGGAGCATGTGCTCCCTTTGCCAGACTACTAAGTACAGGCCTAAGCAATTTTATTTGTTGCATCAGATCTACATTAATGTAAGTGTGAAAGACTGACTAACAAGCGGCATGTGTGGAAGTAAGACTTAACTGCACATTTTTATTTTTCTTGTGTACAAAATTTTAATGTACGAATACTGTCAGCCCAGGAATATTTGCTAGCCTTTTATTACACGAATTTGACATCTGAAACATTTTTGGCGCGAATAATACTATTGTAAATGCTTTCAGGATAACAGGTCGTCTTGTGTAATTCACCAGATATTATGGCCACGATATTTCTGGACTTACAGTATTTAAATTTTACCCAATGAAGAAAAAAATACTACTGTGTAGGGCATGTTAAAAATTCTTGCATATTAAAAAAAAAAAAAAAAAAAAAAAATCCTAATTTTAGGGAAATTATTTTTAGAATTTAAAGTGGTCAAACTTAGGTAAGTATATTGCCATGTCGTTGTAATGTGGGTGAACAATACATAGTAAATATGAACATATTTTAAAGTACAACTATTATTACTCTACAGAATGTTCTTGGGGATTCACAGCAGCGTTGGAGGTGTAGTACTTTGATAATCTTGTTCAGACAACGCCATTTTCTCTCGCGGCATGTGCTCCATTTTGTGGGCATATTAGGAATTCTTAAACTCTTATGGAGGTAATTATGTGAACATTTAAAGAGTCCACGCCTATATAAGTGTGTGTGTGCATATATATATATATATATATATATATATATATATATATATATATATATAGATAGAAAGAGATCTCTCTCCATTTGGTTGTATTGTTTTATGAACGATTACATAGTTAGGCACCCACTAAATGTTTGGATGTACATACATTGCTTATTGCTAATTTAATTAATAAAAAGCCGGTTAAAATTAACTAATTGTGTATTACGGACAAACTTAACCAATTACAAAACCTCTAAGATAATTTTGTAAGTTTAAAAAAATCTGGAATGTGTGTGGGGGGGTGGAAAACAAAAAACAAAAAAAAATGAAATAATAACTTAATTTTTTTTCTGTAATTCTGAAGGTGAAACCACGATTTCCAGCAGTCCGTGCTCATCCAGAACAGAGACCTCAACAGTCTCCAGCCCAGGGTGCTCTTTTACACAGAGTTGTATCGAGTTGGATGAATCACTTTCACCTTTGGAAGCTGACTGGTTCCTTCGGTTTGAGATACCATGGGAAAAACTCCCTACTGACCTCCTTTACAAGTTAGAAAGGCAAGAAAGGCCATCGCCAAAGCAACGCAAAGAAATGATACGACTCATTATTAATGAAGTCACGGGTCTGCAAGAGGCCTTCAAAAGAAACATCTTGCAGATATAGCAAGAAGAATTGTGGCAAAATATCCTAAATCTTTGCAGGATGTTATCGAAGGCCACATAGTTGGCAGTGGATATGATTCCTTGGTAAAACAGCTGCAGAGCAGAGCAGATAATGTGAAGAGTACACAGTTTTCTACCCCCAAAAGACAGTTTCAACACAGTAGTGGGAGCGACACGGAAGAAGTTCCTGCAAAGGAACGAGCTTTATCTCAAGACACTTACGGTTGCATAAACTGGGATCCCGAGCACCTGCCAATCACAGAGACACTTGCAAGTCAAAAACAGCAACAAGAAGAAATGAAAACCATGTTCAGAGAAAGAAACTGGGATACACAGATCATCACCAAAAAAATGATGGCAACGTACTACACTCAGAGAAAAGACATCATACGAGGTATGGAAACTGAAAAAATAAGGAGGGAGTGGCCATTTCTGTTTGAAATGCCAGGATTACAAGCACACTTCAGGGCACTTACAGGTGTACAATTAGAAGGGAAATTTTTTGAGACCGTAAAAAACAAATCGCACAGAATTCTGGCCTACATGGACACTCTCAACAATGAGAAACAAAGAAAAACTGCAAGAGTTTTGGCACAGATCGAAGTTGCAAAGGACGACACAAAGTCTAAATTACCGGAGATGCCTGGGTTGGTTTTGCTGCTGCTTGCTTACTTTGGTGAAGACGACAAGCAAATGTTTTTCCAGGTGGATGACACTTGCTTACCTTCTGAAGCTTGAGCATCCATTACTGCTTGAACATCCATTACCCATCAGAGTTGGGAGCAACACTTGAATTCCTTCAAAGGTACAGTATATAACACATGGATATGTACCTTGTTTTCGCTTTAACCTGTTTATAGTGGAGCGATTTAAACTTCTCAAACATTTGTGACACCAGTAATGATCAGTCTAATACAATGGTAATTTTCATATTTTGTATTTGAATGTTAAATTACCCACAGTTGACACTTCAAAGAGCATTTTAAGCATGTTTCACTGGGCGTGAGCTGGGGGGGGAAAGGATAAGGCAGAAGAAGTAGCAAGGAGCAGTTAGTAGGACAGAATGTGGTCACCGACTGGGGCCGATGCTGCCGACATCCCGGGGGCGGAGGACCCGGCAACCGGAAACAGGATAGAAAAGAGGTCACCGACTGGGGCCGACGCTGCCGACATCCCAGGGGCGGAGGACCCGGCAACCTGAAAACACATATGAGGGTTATGACTTGAAAAGCCGCCCCTCGGGAGGAGATGAGAGAGGTACCCAGCATCTGATGCTTCTGTAAGGGGCGCTCGTAAAACCCCTGATTGGCCGAGACATCACGCTGCCTGGGACCTGAAAATAAGGACAAAGCATTGAGGTTAGTATAGGACTCGGCACGAGTGACCACGTCCTGAAGAGGGGCAGAATAGAAGAGAGCCTCGAGTGAGATGAACGCAGGAGCTGCGACAGAACAGAGTTTGGCCGGGGGTCCGCTCTGACTCACGCGGTGAGAACCCCTGAAGGTAAGGGAGGCGGCTGCCTAGCCCTGAGGTCGGGGAAGTGAGCCTCACTTGCCCCCCAGAGATGACCGATGCGAAGGCATGTAGAAGGTGGAGGAGGGGAGGAGGAGGAAAAAACGAAACACTAGACAGAAAAGGTGCAGGTGATCAGGTCTTAAATAGTAAATCGAAACTAATTAACTGGAGATTAGAAAATTGAAAGATTAGAGATTAGCCGCCCCCCCAGCTCCACGCCCCCCGAACCTCGCAAGCTAACATTTCACTGGGCGTGAGCTGGGGGGGGAAAGGATAAGGCAGAAGAAGTAGCAAGGAGCAGTTAGTAGGACAGAATGTGGTCACCGACTGGGGCCGACGCTGCCGACATCCCAGGGGCGGAGGACCCGGCAACCGGAAACAGGATAGAAAAGAGGTCACCGACTGGGGCCGACGCTGCCGACATCCCAGGGGCGGAGGACCCGGCAACCGGAAACAGGATAGAAAAGAGGTCACCGACTGGGGCCGACGCTGCCGACATCCCAGGGGCGGAGGACCCGGCAACCTGAAAACACATATGAGGGTTATGACTTGAAAAGCCGCCCATCGGGAGGAGATGAGAGAGGTACCCAGCATCTGAGTCTTCTGTAAGGGGCGCTCGTAAAACCAGATTGGCCGAGACATCATGCTGCCTGGGACCTGAAAATAAGGACAAAGCATTGAGGTTAGTATAGGACTCGGCACGAGTGACCACGTCCTGAAGAGGGGCAGAATAGAAGAGAGCCTCGAGTGAGATGAACGCAGGAGCTGCGACAGAACAGAGTTTGGCCGGGGGTCCGCTCTGACTCACGCGGTGAGAACCCCTGAAGGTAAGGGAGGCGGCTGCCTAGCCCTGAGGTCGGGGAAGTGAGCCTCACTTGCCCCCCAAAGGATGGACCCCCGGCACCTCACGAAAACTCCCACACCGTGAAACAAACAAGACAGCACATGCCAACGCATAAAACATACACAAAAGACCAGAATGACGAACAGGACGAACAGAGGGAGATTAGTAAATTTGTTAGTAGGATGAGACTATGTGTATACCTGCCGCTCAGTGGAGAGGAAAAAACCCCTTGAGGCAGATTAGGGGAAAACCTCTGGTGGCCCCGGCGAACAGGTAGCCCCCACTCCGGGCATGCTAGCGATTTTAAAATGGGCTGCAACTATATCGGAGGAGCTGAATGAACGTAATAAGGCCCGCTCTGGTGGCGAGGTAGGTTGGAATCCAGTGACGAGTGATCCTAGGAGCGAGAGAAATCAATGAGGGGGTGGAGTAGAGGAGGGAGGCTTGCTCTGGAGGGTGGAAGGTGGGTTGAGAACCAGCAATGAGTGATGATAGGAGCGAGAGGAATCAATGAACTGAGGGTCCTGGGGAGGGGGGGGTTCTTGCTGGGGAGATACCTTGCTGATGAAAGGGGCAGATAGGGGACTCTTCTTGACTGCTGAATGGACTAACCACGTTGAAATTGATCCCTCTTGGAGGTACGACCGAATGGTGAAGTAAATTAGAAGCAGAAGAAACTGCGAGTTCTAAACGTAATAATCTACTGCGGAAGAGGACCAGCGGCCCATGGTCTTGATCAGACTGTGGTTGATGCTGGCTCTTGCAGCGGAGGTAGCTGCACCTATACGAAATGAATGGGGAGAATACAGCTGAGGAGGGAGGCCTGCTCTAGAAAGGAGGGTGGAGAGGTTGGCTGATTAGGAGATCTTCGTCGCTGCAGGGAAGCTTGAAGCTGAAGGAACTGTGAAGTCTGAGCTTCTGAGGAAGCCGAAGAAGGCCCGAGAAGCAGAGAGATACCTTGACATTGAAAATAAGGGTCAGATAGGGGAATCTGCTTGACAGCTGAATTAACTGACCGTGCTGAAATGGATCCGTCTGGAGGTACACAACTGAATGATGGAGTAAATTAGAACTGTGAATTCTGAGCTCCTAAGGAGACCGAAGAGGGCTCAGATGCAGATGATCTCCATAGGTAGATCCTTGTATGGGGAGAAGTGGCGTTTCAGAAGAGTAGAATGAGCAAACTGAGAATGGTCATTGATGCGGACAGCGGGAAGGTGAGGCAGAAGGGAAGGCTCTTAAGAATCAGCTGTTAGGCAGATGGTCTCCATGAGGAGATCTTCGTAAGGGGACAAGCAAACTTTCCAAAGAGTAGAGATGAGTGAATGGAGAATGTCTGTTGATATGGGCAGGCGGGAAGGTGCAGCGGGGGGGGGGGGGGGGGGGGGACTTTGAAGATTCCGCAAAGAGTCAGACAAACTACTGGTATGGAGAGAATGGTGGGAAGAAAAATCCCTGGCTGGACGATGAAAGCCATGATCTGGTTTGATTTGAAGGAATAGGATGAATCCGATTCTGGCACAGAACGTTCAAAACACTGACCAAGCTGTACAATATGAAGCTGACGAAGGAGGGAGAGAGCTGCAGATATGAAATGCTGAGCAGACTGAAGGAGGTTACTGAGAGTAAGATTCAGTCAGATGACGGCTGGTGAAGCGGGGGGGGGGGGGGGGGGGTCACACAGCAGACGGGACCAGTCGACGGAACTTGAATACTAAAAGTGGAGGCCGAAGGGGAGCTGTAACTGACAGTTGAGGTAGCAGCTGGAACTGAACGAATGTGTGTAAATCGACTGCTGGGGAAGCTCAGCGCGCTTTGTGCTACATTTTCTGAGAAAGACAAGCACCTCGTATTTTTGATTAGATGGGGATTAGCATTAGCCTTGACTGCGGAATGCTTCCTGATCTGCGTATTGGAGGAAAGTGGAAGCGTTGGAAGATCTGGAGTAGTGCAGGTACAGATTTATACTGAACTAAAGCAACTTGCATGCTATAATAGTGAGTAGATCTGAAGAGGGAGCAGAGATCTGCTGCAGTGAGGAGCATTTAACAGTAGAGGACGGGATCTGCTAAACGGTGCAGAGATCTGAGGAAGTAAACAAAGAAGTGCTGTCAATAATGAGCGGTGGTCTGCTGTAGAAAGAGAGAGAGAGATCTGCTGAAGCAGTGATCTGTTATTGTGAATGGTGGACTGCCATTGGTAGAGCATGGTGGTATGCTGCAGAACGCAGATATCTGCTGAAGCAGGGATCTGTAATAGTGAATGGTGGATTGCCATCGGTAGTGTGATAATCTGCTGTAGAGCACAGACATCTGCTGAATGTGGTGGATATTGGACTGTAAATTAAAGTGATTTAGATGAAGCCAGAGATGGAGAATACATAGAGCTGAGGCCGCTGTAGAACCCAAGAGGAGGAAGAATCCGCTGCTCTGAGGCTGTTGAAAAATCTATTGATTTGGTCGGGAGCAGTCCGCCTCAAAGGGGCGGGGGGAGGAGGGGGGGGTAAGAGTTGAAATTGAAGAATGTCATTTGATATAGATAGACGGGATGAGAACTCCCGAGAATCCATCCGAGTGAGAACTGCGTGAATAGATAGAAAAGCTGTAGTGTCCGAGCTTTGCAGCGAAACCAAAATGGTTTAATGTATAGAGAGAGAGCTTGTGGTATTATACTGCCATCCAGAGGTTATGATTGGAATTACATCATTGACTTGAGTGAATCAGGGTAGAATCTATGAAGTTATTACGATTAAAATCATTGTCTATGTAGAACAACATTTGCTTATTCCTTTAGATTTGAATAATAAATATTCTAGACATGTTTAGGACAGATAGTCATGAATATAAATAAGTTAACACAGTATTTAGATGTCATGGTTCGGCGCGTTGAATTCGTCTCCGCCAGTTGTGAAAGCGCAGTAACAGGAAGCCGGAAGAATGCAGTGCTGAGGCGCAGAGCACGCAGAGCCTGCTGAAGCTGCCTGGTCACCATGACGACTTACCACTCCCCGCAGTCACTCAATAAGGGCGTTGCCGTGGTAACCATAGTCTGTGAGGCGCCGGTGGAAAAGTTACAGAACAATAGTGTCGTTGGAGAATGTTGTGACTAGTCAAGTCACGAGCCGCCATTGGTTAAAAATGGAGTTTAGAATGGGCTGGATACGTCTTTAAAAGGTTGAACGTAGCTGATGGAGGTCCAGGGCAGGATCTTCTGATGAAACGGTAATTGTGCTGGCTCTGTGGGAGCGGGGGGAGGGGCGTCTGATTGCAGGCGAGGAGTAAAGAAAGATTCCGCCGACAAAACTTCGTAGTAGAATTAAATAGAGCTAAGGTAAGGCAATCGCAGACAACAGGAATGTCGATGTCATGTCGAAGGAGCTTGAAAGTTTAACGGAGGACCAGACTTTCTGATAAGGTTGCAGACAAGTTGAGTAATGAAGCTGCGCTTTGGACGGCTATGATGCCGAGGTGGAGACTGAATGGAACAGGAAAGAGTAACGTTGGAGCTCTGGAGCCGAAAAGAGAAGCTGAATGAAAAGAAAGATCACCTGAGCAGGTAAGAAAATGATTGATAATATCTTGGCAGCGATGTGCAGAGAAACGACCTGCGTGAGCGAGGCAACGAAGTTTAGATATTAGCGATGAAGCACGAAACGACGGCGTCTAAGCGTTTGCTACAAAAAAGGAAACACTAGACAGAAAAGGTGCAGGTGATCAGGGCTTAAATAGTAAATAGAAACTAATTAACTGGAGATTAGAAAATTGAAACATTAGAGATTAGCCGCCCCCCCAGCTCCACGCCCCCCGAACCTCGCTAGCTAACATGTAAAATAAAAAAAAATATATAGATTAAGCTATTCATTGTAAATACTATGCCCATGTTTTATCTTTTGTTATGGGTGTTTTAAAAGATAATGAATGTTCCCATATGTTGCTTCAACTGTTTAAGGTGTTAATTGTGTGGTGTGTGTGTGTTTTATTATTATTTATTTTTTTTACATCTCAACCACTTTACACTTTTGAATTGCAGCGTTCTCTTGTTCTGTTTCCAAGATGTCTTTGCATGGACTTGCATGTATTTCAGAACTACATTTCCACATCATCCTCCCAATCACTGGTAAATCCATCTCATTCACATTTTTTCTGAAATACATGCAAGGCCATACAAAGCCATCTTGGAAACGGAACAAGAGAACGCTGCAATTTAGAAGTGTAAAAAAGTGTTTGAGATGTTAACATAATACACACACCTTACCTAAACAGCTGTAGCAACACATGGGAACATGTAACACACACACACACACACACATAAAATACCCTTTGTTACCCTTTAAGAATATATGAAATATTTGCATTTTTTTCCTTTCTAATAGATGCATCTTCAAAATAAATCCAGACAAAGGGACGAAGGTCGAACGGAAGCCACATAAGAGGCAATATGCTGTGAATCCAAGAGTTCTTTCCCTCATTTCTGCAATTGCTGATTTTGAATGGAGAGAATAAAATGCAATTGTTATGTCAAAAGTAAGTAATCTTGCAGTAAGCTGTAATGCTAGGTATGTCTTATTTATAGATCATATAAGCACTCTGAAATATGGGCTCCTGAGTGGCATATCTGGTAAAGGCCTCAACCTTGAGTGCAGGATAGGAGAGAGCGAGGTGGTCTCCTGTGCCATTGTCCAACATGGCAGAGAGTTTGCAGTGGGGGTGGCACACAATTGGCAGAGCATCACTGGGGTAGGGAGGGTTTGAATCAACTAGGGCTCCCTCAATTCACAGAGCTCGAGCAACTCCTGTAGGTTCAGGGTGTTAGCAGTTTCCAGCTACATTGAATCCTTCGATCAAAGTGTTAGTTGGGCTGTGGCAGCTCTGGGCTTGCGGTGCGAAAAATAGGTATGGCTTTGACGTATGTACCGGGAGGACACATGCTTTGTCTCATCCCTCATGAGTGGCACGGAGTAGTTGAATTGGTAATTCCAAATTAGGGTGAAAAGAGGTAGAACAAAAATTGCCGGTTATTTAGAAAATATATAAATATATATACATTTTTTTTTTTTTTTTTTTTTTTAAGCTAAGCCTGTTTAATTTTTTTTTCTCTTTTATACAGGTTTTCAGTCACCAGCATGTCAACTGCAGCACAAAGCTGCTTCTCCACATTTGACTCCTAGGCCGGGACCTGATCAAAACTTTGACGACCCACCAATCACACTTTACAAAACGGAATGTTATCGCTTTTTGGTTTTATGAGTAGGAGAAATTGGATATTTACAAAAACAACAAAAAGCGATAACATTCTGTTTTGTAAAGTGTGATTGGCGGGTCGTAACAGGTTTTTTTTTTTTTTTGATCAGGTCCCAGCCCTAGCCTGCTCAATCAAAAAACAGCAGTTTGAACACTATTTAAAAACAAAAACATCTGTTGTGCTACTGACTCCACTATTACGGCTGTGAAAGAACCATGGACTTGTTTGTGAGAACTGTCCGAGTCCAACAAGGCCTGGATCAACATTATTGCGGAAAACACTTGGTATCTGTTAATAGTTGATTTGTCTGTAGAAATATGCTAAGAGAAAGTGAGGGCACAGTTCGGTAGCCAGTTTTAGTATATTTAATATGGTTTTATTGTTTTACTGTGTACTAGGCTTACCATTGTTGGTATCCTAGCAGCTGGTATGTTAACATTTAAAATAATAACTTAGCTTGAGGAGTGATTGAGCATTTTTTGTTAATTTCTGCATTTTTGAAAAGGTTGTATAGGGGCTCCATGACACAGAAGCTATCATGCCTAATGAATATGTATATTTTGTATTTGCTCAGTAAAATGCTCAATGAAAAGTTGTAATAAAATTCTGAAAGCTTAAGGGATACTTGTTAATGTTTTTCATTATTTATTTTCTGCTGTTTAACACTTCGTGTAAATTACTAATAATTAAGCACATAGTTGAGCTTTTACAAATCGTACAGACACTATAACCTGAAAATGAATGTATTCCATAGTAAAATGACTAAACTTAACATTAATTATAACATATACAAACCATCATTCCACAGTAGAAAACTGCTAATTTAAAGTGTATAACCTATTTATTAATGAAGATTGAAGTAAAATGGAAGGGAAAAAACATTTATTTTACAGGAATTTCTCAATTAATTAACAATATAAGTATGTAAAACTAGGGTGAGGTAATGTTATATTAATGTTTTTTAAAGCAAATTTTACGAAGTTTTGCAGTAGAATCACGGAGAATTATATTTATTACATTTTTTACAGTACATTTACGGTTGTAAACTGTAGTGTTTCAATGAAAATAACCATTTATTTTACAAATTAAACCGTAATTCAATTTACGGTTCGGATTATTATTTTACAGTTATTCACCGTGCAGCTCGGCTGCCAGACAATTACCGTAAAATTACGGGGTTTTTTTACAGTGTATGTAATCGTTCATAAAACAATACAACCAAATGGAGAGAGATCTCTTTCTATCTATGCATCTATATATCTATATATATATATATATATATATATATATATATATATATATATATATATATATATATATATATATGCACACACACACACTTATATAGGCGTGGACTCTTTAAATGTTCAAATAATTACCTCCATAAGAGTTTAAGAATTCCTAATATGCCCACAAAATGGAGCACATGCCGCGAGAGAAAATGGCGTTGTCTGAACAAGATTATCAAAGTACTACACCTCCAACGCTGCTGTGAATCCCCAAGAACATTCTGTAGAGTAATAATAGTTGTACTTTAAAATATGTTCATATTTACTATGTATTGTTCACCCACATTACAACGACATGGCAATATACTTACCTAAGTTTGACCACTTTAAATTCTAAAAATAATTTCCCTAAAATTAGGATTTTTTTTTTAATATGCAAGAATTTTTAACATGCCCTACACAGTAGTATTTTTTCTTCATTGGGTAAAATTTAAATACTGTAAGTCCAGAAATATCGTGGACAAAATATCTGGTGAATTACACAAGACGACCTGTTATCTTGAAAGCATTTACAATAGTATTATTCGCGCAAAAATGTTTCATATGTCAAATTCGTGTAATAAAAGGCTAGCAAATATTCCTGGGCTGACAGTATTCGTACATTAAAATTTTGTACACAAGAAAAATAAAAATGTGCAGTTAAGTCTTACTTCCACACATGCCGCTTGTTAGTCAGTCTTTCACACTTACATTAATGTAGATCTGATGCAACAAATAAAATTGCTTAGGCCTGTACTTAGTAGTCTGGCAAAGGGAGCACATGCTCCGCTTTGTAGAGGGATACAGTTTGAAATATTTCCTTCTCTTATAAGTGTTCAACTAATACAACTATATATATATATATATATATATATATATATATATATATATATATATATATATATAATTAATTAATATTAGAAATGAATGAATTAATCATCAATATGACCTTTAAAAAAAAAAAAAAAGAAAGTTTACTGATAACAGGGTGGTGGTGAACAGAGCTTCGTCAGCTCGTCGGCTTTGTCAGTGAGGCTGTGCAGCAGTGCTGGCTTGTTATCAATGCAGCGCTTTTTAAATCGATATAAAGTGACCACAAACCATATTTGAGAGAAGGGTTTAAAAGAGGAGTGTCAAACTCAGTTTTCATTTCACACAAGTCCTCAATCCTTAATTACTTAATTGACTTATTATTCATTCGATTTAACATATATATATATATATATATATATATATATATATATATATATATATATATATATATATATATATATATATTGTTTTTAAATTGCGAGGTATTTTAAATTGATGGTTGAAATGTGCATTTGATTCAAGGTACAGTTGCCGATCCTCACATACTAGTTTGGGGCCTGGATAGGTGTTAAATGTATCTAGCTAATTGAATAATTAATCAAATTAAGTCATTGAGGACTTGGGTGGAACGAAAAGCGTAGGCTACACACGGCCCTCCGGGAATTGAGTTTGAAATGTGCAGCTTTTCTTGTTTATTTCCAGTCATTGAAATTAAGTAGACCTATTATTTTAGGAAGAAAACTAAAGCACAACTCATTTTAACAAATCTGAACGACATTAAAAAGTAAACACTTTTAGCTTTTTTCATTATTTAATTCAACTCAGATAAGCCTGTTAAATAATTAATTTAGAAGTAATTTACAGTTTTTTAAATAACAGTTACATACATTAACATTAAAGTTTGTGTCGTTATAAATACAGCTTGTGCGGTTTTTTAAAAGTTATCTTCTTTAATTTAACGGAATTCATCATTTTGTAAGCAAATTACATACGTACATGTTTTCCAGTGTATATTTCCGTAAAATTAATAGTACATATTTTTTAAAAAAAGTATTTTGCAGTAATATTGAAATGTTTTGCATTTAAATAAAAAAAACTGAAAAATGTATGTAAAAATTAAGGTTAATCCCACCTAAAAATACAGCATTTATTTACAGTGTAGTTAGGCACCCACTAAATGGCGTAACCAAACATTTGAATTATAAATTTGTAGAAAATGATATACTGTAAAATGTAGACAGCTAATATGTTTATTTATTACAGAATAGATATTTTTCAATCAAAATGCAGACGGTAATATACCCCACACACACTTGCTTCTGTATTTTATTTTAATTGACAGATGGTACAGGAAAGCACTGGGGATTCTGTTTTAAACTCCCACATTTTGGACACACTCAAAAACCTGGGTGTAGAAACCCTGGATGATTTCAGATTTGTAAAAGATGATGATCTCCTGATGGTCCTCAAGCCAATAGAAGTTCGAAAAACTCCTAGCCAGCTTTACAGTCACATGTGAGTATATTACAGTTCAGTCAATTGTCTTCAAGTGCTTAATTGGCAGTAAACCTATTTATTTATTTTATATATATATATATATATATATATATATATATATATATATATATATATATATATATATATATATATATATAGTGTATATATACATACATAAAACCTGCATTTTGTATTTTGTCTCTTGCCTATATCATTGTGTATACTTTTATTTAGAATTGTTGAATGAGAGAAAATAATGTGGCAATTACATCACATAATCCTTTAACAAATGACAGAAATGTTTACTGTTTGGATGTACATACATTGCTTATTGCTAATTTAATTAATAAAAAGCCGGTTAAAATTAACTAATTGTGTATTACGGACAAACTTAACCAATTACAAAACCTCTAAGATAATTTTGTAAGTTTAAAAAAATCTGGAATGTGTGTGGGGGGGTGGAAAACAAAAACAAAAAAAAATGAAATAATAACTTAATGTTTTTTCTGTAATTCTGAAGGTGAAACCACGATTTCCAGCACTCCGTGCTCATCCAGAACAGAGACCTCAACAGTCTCCAGCCCAGGGTGCTCTTTTACACAGAGTTGTATCGAGTTGGATGAATCACTTTCACCTTTGGAAGCTGACTGGTTCCTTCGGTTTGAAATACCATGGGAAAAACTCCCTACTGACCTCCTTTACAAGTTAGAAAGGCAAGAAAGGCCATCGCCAAAGCAACGCAGAGAAATGATACGACTCATTATTAATTAAGTCACGGGTCTGCAAGAGGCCTTCAAAGAAACATCTTGCAGATATAGCAAGAAGAATTGTGGCAAAATATCCTAAATCTTTGCAGGATGTTATCGAAGGCCACATAGTTGGCAGTGGATATGATTCCTTGGTAAAACAGCTGCAGAGCAGAGCAGAAAAATTGATGGTTGAAATGTGCATTTGATTCAAGGTACAGTTGCCGATCCTCACATACTAGTTTGGGGCCTGGATAGGTGTTAAATGTATCTAGCTAATTGAATAATTAATCAAATTAAGTCATTGAGGACTTGGGTGGAACGAAAAGCGTAGGCTACACACGGCCCTCCGGGAATTGAGTTTGAAATGTGCAGCTTTTCTTGTTTATTTCCAGTCATTGAAATTAAGTAGACCTATTATTTTAGGAAGAAAACTAAAGCACAACTCATTTTAACAAATCTGAACGACATTAAAAAGTAAACACTTTTAGCTTTTTTCATTATTTAATTCAACTCAGATAAGCCTGTTAAATAATTAATTTAGAAGTAATTTACAGTTTTTTAAATAACAGTTACATACATTAACATTAAAGTTTGTGTCGTTATAAATACAGCTTGTGCGGTTTTTTAAAAGTTATCTTCTTTAATTTAACGGAATTCATCATTTTGTAAGCAAATTACATACGTACATGTTTTCCAGTGTATATTTCCGTAAAATTAATAGTACATATTTTTTAAAAAAAGTATTTTGCAGTAATATTGAAATGTTTTGCATTTAAATAAAAAAAACTGAAAAATGTATGTAAAAATTAAGGTTAATCCCACCTAAAAATACAGCATTTATTTACAGTGTAGTTAGGCACCCACTAAATGGCGTAACCAAACATTTGAATTATAAATTTGTAGAAAATGATATACTGTAAAATGTAGACAGCTAATATGTTTATTTATTACAGAATAGATATTTTTCAATCAAAATGCAGACGGTAATATACCCCACACACACTTGCTTCTGCAGAGCAGAGCAGATAATGTGAAGAGTACACAGTTTTCTACCCCCAAAAGACAGTTTCAACACAGTAGTGGGAGCGACACGGAAGAAGTTCCTGCAAAGGAACGAGCTTTACCTCAAGACACTTACGGTTGCATAAACTGGGATCCCGAGCACCTGCCAATCACAGAGACACTTGCAAGTCAAAAACAGCAACAAGAAGAAATGAAAACCATGTTCAGAGAAAGAAACTGGGATACACAGATCATCACCAAAAAAAATGATGGCAACGTACTACACTCAGAGAAAAGACATCATACGAGGTATGGAAACTGAAAAAATAAGGAGGGAGTGGCCATTTCTGTTTGAAATGCCAGGATTACAAGCACACTTCAGGGCACTTACAGGTGTACAATTAGAAGGGAAATTTTTTGAGACCGTAAAAAACAAATCGCACAGAATTCTGGCCTACATGGACACTCTCAACAATGAGAAACAAAGAAAAACTGCAAGAGTTTTGGCACAGATCGAAGTTGCAAAGGGCGACACAAAGTCTAAATTACCGGAGATGCCAGGGTTGGTTTTGCTGCTGCTTGCTTACTTTGGTGAAGACGACAAGCAAATGTTTTTCCAGGTGGATGACACTTGCTTACCTTCTGAAGTGCCAACATCTGATCTGCCTGCATCACCTTGCATTATTTTCTGTGGTATGTGTTTTGGTAATCCATGCATTTGTTTGACACATGCTGAATAGTTTTGTTTTATTTTATTTACTTTTGGCTGAGGAATAAGGGGACGAAGTATAATCTGAATTTAATCAGCATTTTTAGTATCCCAGAGAAATGACTGAAGAGAAATGCTTTGTGAACAATCTGCTTACATCCAAATTACATTTAAAATAATTGTGTAAGGTTCATGAGCAGTTTTGAGTGTTTTTTAATTTAGTTTCTTCTCGCATACTAAATAACTTAGAGTCCAAAAATCATATCCAGGTTCTTTTAAATACGTAAGTGTTTTGTACACAACTCTCTTGCTAGAATTACCTGGCGCATTATGTAAACTGCTAAGGAATGATTTAATATGACATTTCAGCAGCCCTAAGGCTTTCTGTAAATTATATGATTAATTGTAGCGGGTTTGAGTGTTTTTATGTACGTATGTTTGAAAATGTTTGTCTTCAGAATGAAAATAATGAAGTCAATTTAACAAACGTCTTGAATTTTATTTTTATATTTTTCCTGCTGCAGGAGATTCCCTTCTGACTGCATCCCGCTTAATGCTGAGCATTGATAAAGTTGTTGTTACAGAACAACAAACTAACTTTGTGGAAGCTTTGCTTATGATGTTTGCATCCTGCTACTGCTTGAACATCCATTACCCGTCAGAGTTGGGAGCAACACTTGAATTTCTTCAAAGGTACAGTACATAACACATGGATATGTACCTTGTTTTCGCTTTAACCTGTTTATAGTGGAGCGATTTAAACTTCTCAAACATTTGTGACACCAGTAATGATCAGTCTAATACAATGGTAATTTTCATATTTTGTATTTGAATGTTAAATTACCCACAGTTGACACTTCAAAGAGCATTTTAAGCATGTGTAAAATAAAAAAAAATATATAGATTAAGCTATTCATTGTAAATACTATGCCCACGTTTTATCTTTTGTTATGGGTGTTTTGAAAGATAATGAATGTTCCCATATGTTGCTTCAACTGTTTAAGGTGTTAATTGTGTGGTGTGTGTGTGTTTTATTATTATTATTTTTTTTTACATCTCAACCACTTTACACTTTTGAATTGCAGCGTTCTCTTGTTCTGTTTCCAAGATGTCTTTGCATGGACTTGCATGTATTTCAGAACTACATTTCCACATCATCCTCCCAATCACTGGTAAATCCATCTCATTCACATTTTTTCTGAAATACATGCAAGGCCATACAAAGCCATCTTGGAAACGGAACAAGAGAACGCTGCAATTTAGAAGTGTAAAAAAGTGTTTGAGATGTTAACATAATACACACACCTTACCTAAACAGCTGTAGCAACACATGGGAACATGTAACACACACACACACACACAAATAAAATACCCTTTGTTACCCTTTAAGAATATATGAAATATTTACATTTTTTTCCTTTCTGATAGATGCATCTTCAAAATAAATCCAGACAAAGGGACGAAGGTCGAACGGAAGCCACATAAGAGGCAATATGCTGTGAATCCAAGAGTTCTTTCCCTCATTTCTGCAATTGCTGATTTTGAATGGAGAGAATAAAATGCAATTGTTATGTCAAAAGTAAGTAATCTTGCAGTAAGCTGTAATGCTAGGTATGTCTTATTTATAGATCATATAAGCACTCTGAAATATGGGCTCCTGAGTGGCATATCTTTTAAAGGCCTCAACCTTGAGTGCAGGATAGGAGAGAGCGAGGTGGTCTCCTGTGCCATTGTCCAACATGGCAGAGAGTTTGCAGTGGGGGTGGCACACAATTGGCAGAGCATCGCTGGGGTAGGGAGGGTTTGAATCAACTAGGGCTCCCTCAATTCACAGAGCTCGAGCAACTCCTGTAGGTTCAGGGTGTTAGCAGTTTCCAGCTACATTGAATCCTTCGATCAAAGTGTTAGTTGGGCTGTGGCAGCTCTGGGCTTGCGGTGCGAAAAATAGGTATGGCTTTGACGTATGTACCGGTAGGACACATGCTTTGTCTCATCCCTCATGAGTGGCACGGAGTAGTTGAATTGGTAATTCCAAATTAGGGTGAAAAGAGGTAGAACAAAAATTGCCGGTTATTTAGAAAATATATAAATATATATACATTTTTTTTTTTTTTTTTTTTTTTTTTTAAGCTAAGCCTGTTTAATTTTTTTTTCTCTTTTATACAGGTTTTCAGTCACCAGCATGTCAACTGCAGCACAAAGCTGCTTCTCCACATTTGACTCCTAGGCCGGGACCTGATCAAAACTTTGACGACCCACCAATCACACTTTACAAAACGGAATGTTATCGCTTTTTGGTTTTATGAGTAGGAGAAATTGGATATTTAAAAAAACAACAAAAAGCGATAACATTCTGTTTTGTAAAGTGTGATTGGCGGGTCGTAACAGGTTTTTTTTTTTTTTTTTTGATCAGGTCCCAGCCCTAGCCTGCTCAATCAAAAAACAGCAGTTTGAACACTATTTAAAAACAAAAACATCTGTTGTGCTACTGACTCCACTATTATGGCTGTGAAAGAACCATGGACTTGTTTGTGAGAACTGTCCGAGTCCAACAAGGCCTGGATCAACATTATTGCGGAAAACACTTGGTATCTGTTAATTGTTGATTTGTCTGTAGAAATATGCCAAGAGAAAGTGAGGGCACAGTTCGGTAGCCAGTTTTAGTATATTTAATATGGTTTTATTGTTTTACTGTGTACTAGGCTTACCATTGTTGGTATCCTAGCAGCTGGTATGTTAACATTTAAAATAATAACTCAGCTTGAGGAGTGATTGAGCATTTTTTGTTAATTTCTGCATTTTTGAAAAGGTTGTATAGGGGCTCCATGACACAGAAGCTATCATGCCTAATGAATATGTATATTTTGTATTTGCTCAGTAAAATGCTCAATGAAAAGTTGTATTCATTGAGCATGTTAATGTTAATGTTTTTCATTATTTATTTTCTGCTGTTTAACACTTCGTGTAAATTAACTAATAATTAAGCACATAGTTGAGCTTTTACAAATCGTACAGACACTATAACCTGAAAATGAATGTATTCCATAGTAAAATGACTAAACTTAACATTAATTATAACATATACAAACCATCATTCCACAGTAGAAAACTGCTAATTTAAAGTGTATAACCTATTTATTAATGAAGATTGAAGTAAAATGGAAGGGAAAAAACATTTATTTTACAGGAATTTCTCAATTAATTAACAATATAAGTATGTAAAACTAGGGTGAGGTAATGTTATATTAATGTTTTTTAAAGCAAATTTTACAAAGTTTTGCAGTAGAATCACGGAGAATTATATTTATTACATTTTTTTACAGTACATTTACGGTTGTAAACTGTAGTGTTTCAATGAAAATAACCATTTATTTTACAAATTAAACCGTAATTCAATTTACGGTTCGGATTATTATTTTACAGTTATTCACCGTGCAGCTCGGCTGCCACAATTACCGTAAAATTACGGGGTTTTTTTTTACAGTGTATGTAATCGTTCATAAAACAATACAACCAAATGGAGAGAGATCTCTTTCTATCTATGCATCTATATATATATATATTATATATATATATATATATATATATATATATATATATATATATATATATATATTATATACATATATATATGCACACACACACTTATATAGGCGTGGACTCTTTAAATGTTCAAATAATTACCTCCATAAGTGTTTAAGAATTCCTAATATGCCCACAAAATGGAGCACATGCCGCGAGAGAAAATGGCGTTGTCTGAACAAGATTATCAAAGTACTACACCTCCAACGCTGCTGTGAATCCCCAAGAACATTCTGTAGAGTAATAATAGTTGTACTTTAAAATATGTTCATAGTTACTATGTATTGTTCACCCGCATTACAACGACATGGCAATATACTTATCTAAGTTTGACCACTTTAAATTCTAATTCACGGGGCGTGAGCTGGGTTGAAGAGTAAGGCAGAAGAAGCAGCAAGGAGCTGTTAGTAGGACAGAAGGTGGTCACTGACTGAGGGCGACGATGCCGACACATCCCAGGGGTAGAGGACCCAGCAACCGAAATGAGATAGACAAGATGATCGCTGACTGAGGGCGACGATGCCGACACATCCCAGGGGCAGAGGACCCAGCAACCGAAAACACTGATGAGGGTTATGACTCGAAAAGCCGCCCCTCGAGTGGAGATTGGAGAGGTACCCAGCATCTGAGACTTCTGTAAGAGGCGCTCGTAAAACCCCTGATAGGCCGAGACGTCACGCTGCCTGGGACCTGAAATAAGGACAAAGCATTGAGGTTAGTATAGGACTCGGCACGAGTGACCACGTCCTGAAAGAGAGGCAGAATAGAACAGAGCCTCGAGTAAGGCAAGATGAGCGCAGGAGCTGCGACAGAAAAGAGTTTGGCCGGGGGTCCGCTCTGACTCACATGGTGAGAACCCCCCTGAAGGTAAGGGAGGCGGATGCCTAGCCCTGAGGTCGGGGAAGTGAGACTCACTTGCCCCCCAGAGACGACCGATGCGAAGGCATGTAAGAAGGAGGAGGAGGGGAGGAGGAGGAAAACGAAACACTAGACAGAAAAGGTGCAGGTGATCAGGGCTTAAATAGAAAATAGATGCTAATTAAGAGGAAATTAGAAAATTGGGAGATTGAAGGATTGGAAGCACCCAGCTCCACGCCCCCTGAACCACGCAAGCTAACATTTCACGGGGCGTGAGCTGGGTTGAAGAGTAAGGCAGAAGAAGCAGCAAGGAGCTGTTAGTAGGACAGAAGGTGGTCACTGACTGAGGGCGACGATGCCGACACATCCCAGGGGTAGAGGACCCAGCAACCGAAATGAGATAGACAAGATGATCGCTGACTGAGGGCGACGATGCCGACACATCTCAGGGGCGAAGGACCCAGCAATCGAGGACAGGATAGAAAAGAGGTCGCTGACTGAGGGCGACGATGCCGACACATCCCAGGGGCAGAGGACCCAGCAACCGAAAACACTGATGAGGGTTATGACTCGAAAAGCCGCCCCTCGAGTGGAGATTGGAGAGGTACCCAGCATCTGAGACTTCTGTAAGAGGCGCTCGTAAAACCCCTGATAGGCCGAGACGTCACGCTGCCTGGGACCTGAAATAAGGACAAAGCATTGAGGTTAGTATAGGACTCGGCACGAGTGACCACGTCCTGAAAGAGAGGCAGAATAGAACAGAGCCTCGAGTAAGGCAAGATGAGCGCAGGAGCTGCGACAGAACAGAGTTTGGCCGGGGGTCCGCTCTGACTCACATGGTGAGAACCCCCCTGAAGGTAAGGGAGGCGGATGCCTAGCCCTGAGGTCGGGGAAGTGAGACTCACTTGCCCCCCAAAGGATGGACCCCCGGCACCTCACGAAAACTCCCACACCGTGCGACAAACAAGAGACAGTACATGCCTACGCATAACATAAACAAAAGACCAGAAGGACAAACAGGACAAACAGAGGGAGATTAGTAATTTGTTAGTAGGATGCGACTATGTGTATACCTGCCACTCAGTGGAGAGGAAAAAACCCCTTGAGGCCGATTAGGGGAAAACCTCTGGTGGCTCCGGCAGACAGGTAGCCCCCACTCCGGGCATGCTAGCGATTTTAAAATGGGCTGCAACTTTATGAGAGGAGAATGAATGAATGAAAGAATCCACTGCAGAAGAGGGCCAACTCCCCACACTCATGATCTGACTGTGATTGATGTTGGCCCTTGCAGTAGAGGGGGCTGTGCCTACAGAATGATTTGGGGGGTGGGGTAGGGGAGGCGTGCTCTGGAGGCGAGGTAGGTTGAGATCCAGTGACGAGTGATCCGAGGAGTGGGGTAGAGTAGAGGAGGGAGGCTTGCTCTGGAGGGTGGAGAGATGGGTTGAGAACCAGTGATGAGAGATGATAGGAGCGAGAGGAATCAATTAACTGAGGGTCCTTAGGGGGGCTGAGGAAGGAGGCTTGTTCTGGAGGGTGGAGAGGTGGGTTGAGAACCAGCGATGAGAGATGATAGGAGTGAGAGGAATCGATGAACCGAGGGTCTAGGGGGCGGGGGGGGGGTTAAGGTTTCTTGCTGGGGAGATACCTTGATGTTGAAAAGAAGGGAAGATAGTGGATTCTACTTGACAGCTGAATGAACTAACCATGCTGAAATTGATCCATCTTGGAGGTACGGCCAAATGATGAAGTAAATTAGAAGCAGAAGAAACTTCGAGTTCTGAGGAGACTGAAGAAGGCTGAGATGCAGAGAAATACCTTGACATTGAAAAGAATGGGCAGATAGGGGACTCTGCTTGACCGCTGAATGAAGTGACCACGCTGAAATGGATCCGTCGTGGAGGTACACAACTGAATGATGGAGTAAAATTAGAAGTAGAAGAAACTGTGGATTCTGAGCTCCTGAGAAGACAGAAGAGGGCTCAGATGCAGATGATCTCCATAGGTAGATCCTTGTATGGGGTGAAGTGGCGTTTCCGAAGAGTAGAATGAGCAAACAGAGAATGTTCATTGATGTAGACAGGCGGGAAGGGGAGGCAGAAGGGAAGGCTCTTAAGAATCTCACGGAGGGTCAGGCGAACTGCTGGTATGGAGAAAATGGGGGGGGGGGGAAGAGAGAGAGAATCCCTACCATGGATGATGAAAGCCAGGGAATAGGATGAATCTGATTCTGGGCACAGAAGGCTGAACACACTGATCAAGCTGTCGAATATGAAGCTCTCGAAGAAGGGCGAGGGATGCAGACATGAAATGCGGAGCAGATTGAAGCAGGTTACTGAGAGTAGGATTCAGTCAAATAGCAGCTGATGAAGCTGAGGAGTCTGGAGGGGGGGGGGGGGGCAGCAGATGGGACCAGCTGACGGAACTTGGATACCGAAAGTAGAGGCCGAAGGGGAGCTGGAATTGAGGGTTGAGGTAGCGGCTGGAACTGAACGAACATTGTAAATTGACTGCTGGGGAAGCTCAGCACCCTTTGTGCTCCATTTTCTGGAAACAAGGGAAGAGAGGAGATGTCGACCATCCTATGTGTTAGTTAATACAGGATCGATCAGCGGTCTGCTACTATCCTGTCTGCTTGAAATGGAAAAGGTGAACTCACATTCAGAGATTGGGTTTCACAACTCCAGTCATTCTCCTAGTAGTGGAACTCCTTAACTCATAATCAAGACAGATTTCCAGTCTCATACCACGTCTCTCACCATGCATTAATGCTGTAATATTTGAGAGGATGTGAGGACATCCGAATAGATTGCTGAGAAGGTCAAGCACCTCGTATTTTGATAATATGGGGATTAGCATTAGCCTTGATTGTGGAATGCTGCCGTGATCTGCATATTGGAGGAAAACGGAAGCGTTGGAAGCTCTGGAGTTGTGCAGGTACAGATTTAAACTGTAAACTAAAGCAACTTTGCATGCTATAATAGTGAGTAGATCTGAAGAGGGAGCAGAGATCTGCTGCAGTGAGGAGCAATTAACAGAGGGGACGGGATCTGCTGAATGGTGCAGAGATCTAAAGAAGTAACGATGAAGCGCGGTCAATGATGAGCAGTGGTCTGCTGCAGAAAGAGAGATCTGCTGAAGCAGTGATCTGTTATTGTGAATGGTGGACTACCATTGGAAGAGTGTGGTGGTCTGCTGCAGAGCGCAGAGATCCGCTGAAGCAGTGATCTGTAATGGTGAACTGCCATCGGTAGTGTGGTGGTCTGCTGTAGAGCACAGAGATCTGCTGAATGCGGTGGATATTGGTCTTTGAGTGAAAAGTGATTTAGATAAAGCCAGAGATGAAGAATGCATAGCTGAGGCCGCTGTAGAACCTGAGAGGATAAAGAATGCGTTGCTCTGAGGCTATTGCAAAATCTATTGATTTGGTCGGAAGCAGTCTGAGTGTATTGTCTAATCGCAGGGTAGGAGGACACTTGACTGAAATGATGATAGTTGTAGGACATGGTTTCCGTTTCTGACTGGCAGCTCACGTTGCTGAAATGAAAACTTGAAGGTTGAATAAAGTGCCTTGGTGAAATTTGTCAGTTTGAAGGAGAGAAGCCAGATGAGGAAGCACGAATCCGGGAACAGGAAGAGGTCACTGGGATGGAAGCCTGGTGCAGGGAAGCTGGAAGTTAATGTGACGGTAGATTCGGAGCATCACAGAAAGCCGACAAGTGCGTGGCTTCATGAGCATGTCCTCGAAGGGTGGGGGTGGTAGGTAGAGTTGAAATTGAAGAATGTCAGTTGATATAGATAGACAAAGGATGAGGCAGGAGTGGAAATCCGAGAATAACTGCGAGAATAAATAGAAAAGCAGTAGTGTCGGAGCTTCGCAGCGATACCAAACTCGTTTAATATATAGAGAGAGAACTTGTGGTATTATACTGCCATCCAGAGGTTATGATTGGAATTAAACCATTGACTTGAGTGAAGCAGGGTAGAATCTATGAAGTTATTACGATTAAAATCCTTGTCTATGTAGAACAACATTTGCTTATTCCCTTAGATTTAAATAATAAATGTTCTAGAGATGTTAGGACAGTTAGTCATGTATATAAATAAGTAAACGCAGTACTTAGAGGTCATGATTCGTCGCGTTGAATTCGTCTCCACCAGTTGTGAAAGCGCAGCAACAGGAAGCCGGAAGACAGCAGTACTGAGTCACAGAGCACGCAGAGCCTGATGAAGCTGCCTGGTCACCATCGCAACAAACCACTCCCCGCAGTCACTCAAATGAGGGCGTTGCCGTGGTAACCATGGTCTGTAAGGCGCGGGTGGAAAAGTTGCAGTGCAGCACTGTCGTTGGAACATGTTGTGACCAGTCAAACCACGAGCCGCCACTGGTTGAAAAGGGCAGGATATGTCTTTTAAAAGGTTGAACGTAGCTGATGGAGGTCCAGGGCAGGATCTTCCGATGGAACGGTAATTGTGCTGGCTCTGTGGGAGCGGGGGGAGGGGCGTCTGATTGCGGGCGAGGAGTAAAGAAAGATTCCGCAGCCAAAGCTTAAAGGTGGATTTAACAGATTTAAAGTAAGGCAATCGCTGACAACGTGAATGTCGATGTCTTGTCGAAGGAGCTTGAAAGTTTAGCAGAGGACTAGTCTTTCTGATAAAGTTGCAGACAGGTTGAGTAATGAAGCTGCGCTTGAACGGCGCTGTTGCTGGATGGAACAGGAAAGACAAACGTTGGAGCTCTTGAAGCCGAAAAGAGACGCTGTCTGAAAAGAAGGATCACCTGAGCAGGTAGGAAAATGATTGATAATATATCTTGGCAACGCTGTGCAGAGAAATGACCTGCAGAGCGAGGCAACGAAGTTTAGATATTTAGAGGTGGAGCACGAAACGACGGCGTCTGAGCGTTTGCTACAAAAACGAAACACTAGACAGAAAAGGTGCAGGTGATCAGGGCTTAAATAGAAAAT